>NW_021853485.1:6829252-6857610 GCF_003651465.1 Formica exsecta
GAACGAGAGTCACGCTCGCTCCTCGTTATTCGGCAAAAAAAAAAATATGTCAATTTATCGCTGCAACGATGACGATAGCTACGTGCTATTAAACGACGTCCCGGTAATAAATAAATATTCGATGATAAACGACCTCCACATATCGCTCGTCTCTCTTTTTTTCTCTCATTATGCACAGCGTGAGAAAATACCTTTTGTAATCGTCCCCATCGAGCTCGCTCCTTCGCGCGACGAGATAACAATTCTAGACGATGCTTCTCTCGCGATAGACACGACGCGACGAGGCGACCGGCGGTGTTCCGAGTCGTTCATCGGCAGGATGTGGGATCGTACTTTAAAAGAACCCACTTCCTCCGAACGGCGACACACGAGACGGATTGGTTCCATACGTCTTCCTCCTTTCTTCGAGCCGTCGTGTCGAGCTTGAACTCGCCGTTCGATACCTCGGAGTTTCCACGGGTTTTAACGGTACGATAAACGACTGCACCGTAGAAATGCGGACGATTATTACTTTAAAATTACACGGGAAAAAGACATTAAGCCAATAATAGAGATTAAACGGTATATACGTGATAATTTTAAATCTCCATTTATATATATTTTTAAACAAAGTCTTTCTATTTACTATTATAATGTATCTACTCCATGCGCGATATCCGCAATAAAATTATTGCGAGATATACGATGAAATATACTTTTAATGCGACTTGCGGAGAGTTCATGGGGCAAAGAATCCCGTTACGATGTCCGACTAATTTCATAAGCGTGCGTGTGCGCGATTTTATGAGTCAACGCTTTCGAGCGACGGTTAATCGAAAGCGGAAGTCACAAGCACGATTGCATGTCGTACGCTGGAGCAGTCGAAGCGTTGCTTTCTCGCTCGCTCTGTTTAACAGAGTATGAAATAATTATACGCTACCAAAATCTCATCGCGATACGATTTTATTCCCTAACGTTACGGTCACGAGCGATACGATTGCGATCGCGATTTATAATATTTATAACGACGCAACATTGTTTCAAGTACAATCTTGCTTTCACTTGAAAGAAAAACGAAGGAAGCTCGAGAGATATCTTTGCTAATAACGAACGGATAAAGTACAGTGAACGAGAATTACACGAGAGAGAAACCTGAACGTGAATTCGGTAATTAATAGCGTGCAAGACTCCCTCGTATCATAAAGGTTAACGAAAGGGCCGCTATACATTAGTAATTTAGCGACGAGACGAGCGTGATCGGCGTACTTTCGATTTAAAGTTTAAAGCGCCCGAGGGCACACACACACACACACACACACAGCCTGCACACATTGACAGGGGGGTGAACTTTTTACAAAAACTGCTGCCACCTCAGGGTCGCCGACAGGGCAGTTCTTTAAAGGGCCAGCAAGGTCGTCGCACCTGAACTTCGCAACTCCTGTGAGAACGGTATGAAAGATGATCCAATATCGGAGGGAGGTCCTCGGAAGAAGAGGTGAAACGAGCATTATATGTGCGCGCACACAGAGATGCACGTATGTTGTCTGCAGAAGTTTACGCAACGTGTACACAGACACACACACACACATATACACACATTTGCAGTATACACGCCGCCTACGTGCGTGGCGCACGAAAGCGCTTGGAAAAAGGAAGGATGTGGTCAAGAAGACGACGGGCGAGAGAGCAGGTGACGCCGCTCGCCCGTTCGTCGATATTACACAAGGTACGATGGGAAATTAGCATTAACCGTTTCCGCCACGGACTTTCGATTGGCGCCGGTCGTTGCAATTTCGGTAGTCATCCGTGGGAAATGTAGTTTAAAAAGTGAGCCATTGTAGAACGATTATGTGTTTCAAATCAAGCGATCCCTGGAAATTGTAATCGGCTTGAGATTTATTGTAATAGGCGAGAGAAGTACAAGTATACAAAATAACTGTAAGGTGTCCCTGAAAAATTTGCAACATTCACAATATTATTGGAAATCATTGTCGTCTAAGTATGCAGATTTCTATTTAAGATTTTCCTAATGTTAAGATGTTAAAATTCTTTTACCTGAGAAGCTCTCAATTCTTGGAGATTCATTAAATAGAATCCTTGAGACTCTTTTATAGTATTCATCTTTTAAGTACTCTAAATGTCTGAAAAGTATCCTTCAAATTTGCAGTATTTTTGGACATAATTAGCGAATTGTCTTTTAATTAATTGTTGTTAATTAAAATTTTTTTAACATTACAGTATTAACATTAAAAATCCTAATTAAGAGAGAGAGAGAGAGAAATAACACGATGATGTGACTCTAATAATGTCAAAAGCGGAGGAATCGATACATGGAAAATGCACTTTTCCGCTATCCTAATTGCCACGATAGAATACGTAATGATATATTCATCGTCCTTCGCGCCTAACATTACAGTATTAACATTAAAAATCCTAATTAAGAGAGAGAGAGAGAGAGAAATAACACAATGATGTGACTCTAATAATGTCATAAGCGGAGGAATCGATACATGGAAAATGCACTTTTCCGCTATCCTAATTGCCACGATAGAATACGTAATGATATATTCATCGTCCTTCGCGCCTGCCCGGCGGAAAATTGGTCAGGAGTATAGGTGTCGGTAAAACGGATGGTACGTCTGCACGCAGGTGCACCATCGGCTGGCTAACACCTGTCTTCTCTTGAAAGGAAAGAACAAAAAAGAAAAAAAGAAAAAAGATGGCCTCGCTGCTATACTATGCATCTTGTTTTTTTCCGTAGAAAGCCGGCTTTGCGCGCTTCGGCGATACGCGCGCGTGTCATTCACATGCATAACACTTATAATGAGACGTTAATTTGTTTAATAACACTCGCTTACGGCTTAAGTAATCGAGCAAACATTCGTTCGCCAATTTGCGGCCCTCGAAATAAACTCGAGTGACGCGATATGAATCATCTCATCACATGCAGGGAGATAAGAATAACAAAAAAACATTTTATATATCGGCGTTTTACTTGTCACTAATATTAGAAACAGATATTATGTCAACAGTAAAAAAAAAAGTGGTAATAAAATTGATAAAATTTCTTCCGTTCTATTTTTTTCGAAAATTTGGATTGTATCTATTTAATCTATTTAATAATAAAAACTATTTTTTCATTGTAACTATTTTAAATTAAAAATGTAGTATCATGATATTGTAATAACTGTAAAAATCGTCAAAAATACAAAAAAGATTAAATATATTTTGATTGGGATTTTTTCTGTAACTGAAAAAGAATAAAAAAGAAACATAATATTAATTCTAAACGAACTGCCAGTAAGTTTGTACATAATAAAATTTGTTATTTGGCACAATATAAATTTTTTAGATGCGAATATTCTCGATTGACGAACCGCCATCGTCATAAAATTGTAAGCCTATTCTTATAAACCGCAAATAAGCTGATTTCTCGAAACTTTAGAATGACGGGGTAGATTCTCCGACGAGAGTGTTAATAAAAGGATATCCATTCAGTCGCTCGTCAATGCACCTGTCCGATAACCGGTTCGCGATTTTACCTGCTTTTTCCACTCTATAAATCTCTAGATAGCTTCTTAGCCCTTGCTCGTATAAACATCTGATGATTCTAACATAAGATATGTTTGTAAAATATGACTAATTGTAACAATATTATGATAAAATCTCAATAATATAATCGATCATATTAGTAAGCTTTCTAAATACAAAATAAAATGATTTTAATGTATCGCTAGAATTATTTAACATTGAAAATTATTATAAATGATTTGTGTGGTATCCGGAGTATTTACCCCGTGTCGAGACCCTTAAAAGCTTCTTCAGTCTTCCTGAGGCACGTCTCACTAGATCGACTTGAGAAATAAATGGAGCGTTACTTAAAACTGGTTAAAGTATGTCTTACCAGCTGAATAAAGCGGATAGATTAGCCGGTACGCCCATCAAAAATCGAGGCGCGATGCACGAGTCGGTGTAACATGAAGAATCTAATCCTGGGTTCGTGTGAAACGGCACGAGCGATCGCAATTTAAGAAAGAATCACATTTTGTACACTCGCATTCGCGATCGGTATCTGTCGTGAGTAGGCGCGAGCACGAACGAGAACAAGCTGGATCACTACAGAAGATTTTCAGTTAATATTGGTCTAACGAACTCTGTGCGAACCGTTTCAAATATATTTCGATTTATCGCGAATAAATCTCATAAATTATTGAAAAATTTTCACAAATTTTTAAGTTTGAAACGCGTCTCTCGTAATATGTTTGCAATTTAAATGAAGTAATTAAAAAAATAAATTATATGATGAAATCTTAAAATTCAAATAATGTATCTGCGAATTACATAAATATTTATACCAGATTTGAACAAAAAAGAATTCTATTTCTTTAGTTGTTCTACTTTCAAAATATTAATATTAGTAACCCAGTATATATGAAAAGAAAGATATTTCAATCTCATTTATAATTTGTTCTGTATGATAGTTGATTTATACTTGCGGTTTTGGAATTACATAGCCTGACATATACGCGATACTCGGTTTTTATCTTATAGCATCACTGTAATCGGAGTACTACTTTAAATTATAGTACACGTCATAATCTTTTCTTAAAAATTAAATTTAGATTATGTTATACTTTTACATACACATCTATAATCAAAAAGCATATGGAGATTTTCGGCATATGATTTTTGTTGTTTTACAAGCAATTATTATATTTCAGTAGGTAATAATTACTTTTAATATGTATTTCGGTAGGTAATAATTTCTTTCTGGCGATTAATTGTTTTAATTTTAGAATCAAATATATATTATAAAAATTTTTTAATATAATTATAAATATAAATATAATTATAATGCATATAATTTTTTCTAATAATATAATTATAAATATAAATACCAAAAGAATTTAAACTTATATACAAAAATCTAAATATAAAGCTCTTAATATTTAAGCTCTTATTAACAAGATATTAATTATTAAAAGTTGGATTATACATGATAACCCATCACCAACCAACAACCCTCTTCCCGAAAATAATCAACGGAAAATATCTCTGTGCAGAGTTACAAATTTAAGAATATGCAGATGCGGAAGTTGAGGAAGTCCACAAATCGACGCTTAATCTCGTTCGATTGGGAACTGACACAAGTGTGTCCCGCGAACAGTAGTAACGAGTATATCGATCGGTTGAAAATACTTATGACGACAGCATGCATACACGTTTACAACTTGGCGTCTCGCTCAGGCTCGATATCGGTGTTCGTTTTTGTACGCCGTTTATATGCCGTCGGTTTGCCTCAGGTAGGCAGGGTCGCCGGTGCGGTTTTGTTTCTCTCGAATCGTCGTTGAGGAAACCGGACCCGGAGTTTCACATAGGGCCACTCGGATCAATCGACAAACCGCCGATCGAAAAGTGCGGCCCTTACGCGGGACCTGAGAGAGTCGACCCGGTCGTCTCGACTACCGTGGTAAATCTCGGGATTTTTTACCTCGTAGTCAGCTATAATGTAGAATGAGGGGAAGAGTTGTTAATTCGTTACCGGACATCGTATTCGTGCTTCTCGGGAGAGAGAGGGAGAAGTAACTCATGCCCGTTCGCTCGATCGTGTTCAGTTCTTGAGAAAAAGAAAAAAAGGACGACCAAATCCTGAGATACATAAGAAATTTACATGCATTTTCGTGACAATTTTTTGCGATATAATGGTAATAACTAATTTATTTATTATGAATTATGATTATTAGCAGGCGCTCAGGATTTTCTGCATGTATACCACGAATTGGAATATTCCTGAAATAATTTATATGCGAAGAGAATTAATCGGATAGCTGTGTATATACGCTAAACACGCAACGCATTTTCATTAGCGTGACATTAACAATTAATTAATTTTAAATTAAGATATGATAGTATAATCTCTTTTTCTGCTTACTATGAAGATCAAATATTCCAATCTTAGCGAATGATTAATTTATAATTATGTCAAATATACACTATATTATAGAATACTGCTGTGTACACTTTCCTATTTTTTAATTTTTGAAAAACTCGTACAAATCCATAGACAAGAGGGTTCATTGCACGATCAAACTCCTATTGGTCATCCAATTGGACTGAAGAATTTCAACGATACGGATCGATCCTGGGCGTGTTCCTTACTTCGGCAAATTGCGAAATCCAGACGGAGAAATGGGTATGGAGCGGAGGGAAAATCGAACACGTGATTTCGTCAATAAATGTAGATAGGTATGCCGTAGGGCATGTGCAGGAGGAATAGCGGTACGTCTACGAATCACGGACGTTCCTAGGAACGTTTTGAATGCTAACGACGACAAAAGGGACCGTCTCTCCGTTAAGGATCGGAAAGGGTCCGCAGGTACGACGAGCTGGAATTAATACGAGCTCTCGCATCGGGTCAACAGAGAGAGAAAGACAGAAACAGAGAGAAAGAAAAAGAGATAGAGAGAGAGAGAGAGAGATCGAGAGCCGAGCGAGACCGTGAACTTTCTATGTGGTAGAGGAAAAAAAAAGACCGCGACTGTCCGCTATGCTCTCGGTAATAATACCATGGTAAATCGCGGTATCCCGAGTAAACCCGAGAGATGATCTAGCAGGTCGGATTCTCGCATCTCCTGCGCATGTTTTCTCCGAGAGATAGAGCGAGACCGTGAACTTTCTATGTGGTAGAGGAAAAAAAAATACCGCGACTGTCCGCTATGCTCTCGGTAATAATACCATGGTAAATCGCGGTATCCCGAGTAAACCCGAGAGATGATCTAGCAGGTCGGATTCTCGCATCTCCTGCGCATGTTTTCTCCAACATTTTCTATCAGATCCTTCCGCCGTAGGCTCTCATTGCCGTAAGCTCACTAGTCTCCATTTACCTTTTTCCTCCTCTTTCAATATTCTCTTTTCTTTGCTCTTTTTTAAATGCATTCGTACGACAACACAATCGACATTCGATCCGAGCTGTAGATTGTCGAAGTGAAATCGCTAACGTTCGAATTTCCACCGACAATAAAAACCGAGATCGTGAGAAAAGCTCTAGATATTTTGTATTGCTAATTACACATGACAAGTTTCGATGTTTCATAGATAGATAAATAAAGATAGCTGTTATATAAATACAAAAATATATGCAGATAATTAAATATAATCAAACAGATCATTTTAGTGTTGCTTCCACAAAATATTTAAACTCTATCTCTAATTAAATAATTAAATTCATAGCTCCAATTTCGGCTCGTATAACGATAACATAAGCTTGCAAATTCGTAATTTACATAAAATATTATGGCGCTCTTTCTCTTAAATATAGATAATAATTGATATATTTCATACATATTTAATGTATAATATGTTCTTTCTCGGTCGAGGAGTTATAAGAATTTTAACGAACCAAAAAATAGGATTTTTAACAACACGTAAAACTTTTATTTAAATATATAGATATTTAAATAAATAGAAATATAATGCTTTTTTTGTTAAAAAATATTTACGCATTTTTAATAATATTTGTAACAATAAAATTAAAATCTAAAAGATATTGAAATAGAAGAAAAATAATGAGACGTTCTATATAATCATGCGTGCCTACATGGTGGATAAGTTCCGGCCTCGATAAATTATTTAACGTAAACATTTTTTTAATCTTTACACTTGTCATTTTCGGTTTGCCTTCGGAAAGGCAATTTTGAAAAATGTATTTTTTGCAAAACTAGACGCATTTGAACTTGGGAATTTAAATTTTAAATTCTTTTAAAAAATTACATTTCTTCATGACCCAAGAAAAAAAAATTCAGAAAAAACTATCATAAACCGAAAATAATAAGTTTAGAATGCTATTATTGTTCTTCTGTTTTAATATCTTTTACAATTTTTCATCTTAATTTTATTGTATTATTTATTTATTTAAATATATATATATATATATATAACGATTTCCAATATATTAATAAAATAAGAAAAATTGAGATCAATCTCGACTTTAATAATTTCGATAAAAAAGAATGAAATTTTTTGTGTTGTATGTGAATTGTTGTATGAATCATCTCGTTGTTCTTCAAATAAGTAAGCACCACGAATAATAACGGATGAAAATGGAGCACGTAACAACGGATTCGCGCATTATCTCAATTATTAATTTTATGAAAATAATTATGAAATAGATTATTAATTTATATATCTGCTAATCGATATCAACTTGGATATAATTAAACAAAATAGTGATAGCAAAACTCCGGAAGATTCGATAGATCGATCGTTATCTGGAAATCAGTAGCCGGCATGGACATATTATGTATATATAATAATATATATATATATATATATATATATGTATATATATCAGAAATATTATTTGTCTACTTATTTAAATAAAAATTTTACATGATATTAAAAAATATTCTATTTTTCAATTCTCTAGATTCTTACAACTCTTATTCTCTCTTAATTCTCAATCACTCAATTTTGACTCGTTAAAGCCTTTCATAACGATTGCGTTCTAAATGTAACTCCCTAACGGCAGGGAGAGCTAGCACTATCAATCTTATAACATAAACAGAGATACGAGCGCTTATCATATGCGGTTGCACATCCTATAAACATAGATACGAGGTAAATAGTACCGACGAGAAAGATATATACATATATGCATTAATAAATGTGTCCGTGCATGCATTTGCATATGTATACGAACTATTTATACAATTGCACTCACGCTACCTTGCATCGATTCATTGGCCATCGGTTTTTTCTGCGCATGCATCGACAATGAGCAAATAACGATGAATTATTCGGTTAACAGTCATAACTTGTGTTCCACACAAAAGTACTCTGCCATTTTGATCGTATTATTCTCGAAAAGCTCTTGTCTAATTTGCATATAAATAAAAGATCGAAAATATTGATTAATATATTAATTTTCTCAACTTTAAAATTAATTTTGTCAAGTTGTATATAAAAGATCAAATTGGATTACTGTTACATAAGGCCTCCAATCTCTTTAAAAATAGACAAAAAGATATAGATATATTCTGCAAAATAATTTTCGAAGTCGGAGAGATCGATCTTAGACATTCCGTCAAACTGTTGTCGGAATTTCAACGTTCGACCTCTTTTCATTTTCGAGAGCCCGAGCTTACCAGGATCGCTCTTGAAAAGGGATCAGAGTGAGAGAAGAGAGGACGATTCTGTGCGAGAGAAGAGAACGGAAGGGAACTCTATACGCGCATCTCTCTCTCTCTCTCTCATGCGCGCGCGAAGTGAAGTGTATGGTACGTCGTGTAAGGCACACGCGCCAGGCGAGCGGTACAACAGCAGGTGAAGCTCACAGCTGCTGGACAGCTGGACCGATATCTGGCTCCCAGCTACATTCCAACGCGAGTACGAGACGCGCGCGATAAGGCGAGCCGCGCGCCTCGCCGTCACGCCACGGCCACGCAACGTGCCGCGCGATGCAACACGCGTAATGTCATGCCGCCGACAGTCAATGCGAATTACGCGAGTACGTACACGCTGCGGCTACGGCGGCGCAACGCTGTCTCGCCGTTCGCTCTTGTCGTCGTTGTCGTCGTCGCCGGTTACTCTAGCGATTATACTCGCGATTAGATTACCACTCGCTCGAGCCGGTTGCGTGGACGGGCATTATCTAACGACAAGAAGCTGGCAACCAGCTTGCGACATCGTCGCAAATACATATACTATCTTTATTCGCATCGCTTTTTAATGACACTCTTTTCCGAATAAAAAATACATTCGTATTTTAACAAAACGCGCTCTCTCTGAGGATATAATTTATTTTTAATTCGTTTCGATTTGTTTTTTTTTATGAAAGATTGACTTCTATCAAAAAATCATTGACTTATATCACTATCGTATAAGGAAATCAGAAAATTACTTTGGTTTACGATATATTAGAGCCAATGGATAAGATAGTATTTTATTTTTGTTTCTTTTTTATCTTAAAAAAAAAACATATGGTTTAATATAATATTAATCTATCATATTCTCTTCTCTTTGACATGTATAATATCCTTCTTAAAATTGAAAAAATGACAGTTAGATTTTATATTTTTGAAAGAACTTATATTAGTACAATTATTCGTATAGATTTGAGTGAGCTTTAAAGCTATCTAGGATATGCCTTTAGGACAGCGCGGCGGTGTGTGGCGCCCAGGATATGACGTCAGCATGCGTGTCGTCTTCGAAGATGCGTGCGATACACGCGGCTTGTTTTTATCGTCGATCGTATACGAGCTCGCGCCGACTCCTGAAGACTCTACGTGATGGGCATTAAAGATGCTTCTCGAAAATGGGAAGTCACACACGTGAGTCGTTTAACGACATAAGACTCTTTAACGATACGAATTGATAGAAAATAGAACGTCTTTCTCATTACACGATATTGAGCATATCAATTTGTATTATTCAATTTAAAGCAGGCTCTTTCTTATATATAACATAATGCGTTTAATTAAATGCCAAGACATTAAAGAATTTCTAATTTAGTTACAAACAATTCGAGGTAAGTGAGTTCCACCTAGCGATATGATGTTTGCGGAATCGATCGATCAAGGGATATCGAGTTATAAACCAATTAAGATACCGCGAATTGGATGTCTAGGATGTCCGAGGGCTCGACCGCATAGATATGCATTTTGATTTGTTTCGCATGCGAGCCTTCACTGACTCACTCGAGTGACTCATACACACCGAGGTACGGTATCGCGCGAGTCAACGACGATTCGCGCGAGCACACACGTTCATATCCATTCGCGCTACGCATGCACCGTCAACATGACAAGAAGCGTGGATAAGGATATCCTCGCGAGAGTACACAGGCTGACTAATTTCACGATATCGCCCTGCTAATGTTACGTCGCATGGTTGCCATCACGTGAGGAGCACGATGTGCGGAATAGTTCAAGGTTGACGAATGGGGATATTTTTCTCACTCAAGAAGATGGAAAAGTAGGATTAAAATCGACATACGTTTTATTAACGCGTAATTTTCTTTTAAATGTGTTTTTTATGTAAATATGTATATATTTGCACAAATACATATGCAAGTCTGATAGTTAGCCATGAATAATGTTATAATCCAAAAATAAAAAAAAAAAAACGATATTATAATCTATTGAAAGAGAATCTTTTAGAAAATTAAGCGCAATAATTTATGTTATCTAATCTTTTCTCCACGACACCATGACAAGATAAGACAGTGCATGATTACATATCAAACAATTACAGATCTATTATTTTCTTCCTAATCAGCACACACTAAATAATGTTATCATAGATCAGAACCACAATAGATTAGCCATACAGCGAGAAGCTTTTCTAGAAGAGTTAATTATTTATCTAAAAAACATACATTTTACTTCACTTTTTTTTTTAATTCCAAAAAATGTTCTCAATGTTCAAATGTTAACAAGATCTCTATATCTAGACATTTCCACATTCGATTATAATATTAATTATAGATTCTCTGAACATTTTGAATATCTTAATAAATAGTTAGAGCGTTAAAAAAGAATTAAATAGCAATGGAATAATATCATACAATTTGATCTGCTTGGCCGAGCCTTTTGAAACGATCTTGAATTCTTTTTTATACAGCCATAATACACAGTGTGATGTTGTTCAGTGTCTAATCCGAAGAAGAGCTAGCCGCTCGAGAAAATCCTTCGGAGTCCCGCGTGAAAACAAAGAGAGATGACGAGCGATCCGGGTACCCGCAGCGAGG
Organism: Formica exsecta; assembly: GCF_003651465.1. NCBI lineage: Eukaryota > Metazoa > Arthropoda > Insecta > Hymenoptera > Formicidae > Formica > Formica exsecta. The sequence continues at coordinate 6,840,978 of NW_021853485.1, forward strand.
ACTACATATCGGGATCGCGTCTCTTGACCGCATAGAGAAACGCGATCCGAGAGCTACGGGTACTCGAAGACCTTCGAAAGAAACCAGAAGAGCGCATATATGCGCATATAGATTTGTGGATCCTTGGATCCTGTCTCGAATCGAAAACTCTGCGGCCTTTTAAAGCCTTACTTTTGCAAACAACACCAAATCAATGAAATGCTAAGCGTTTTAAAAAATTTTTCGCAAAATAAAATCTTAAAAAACACAAATAGGTAATGCAACTATATTTTCCGACTATTTAACTTTAAACGGATTTTTCTTTAACGAAGAATATTATAATCTGAGCCTCTTGAAATATTTGTATTATAAAAGTTGCTAACTTTGAACTAATCTGTAGAACAAACTGTGTATAAGACTGTTAAAAACTAATTAAAATAGCTGGCTCGATTCCATCAGAGCGAGCTGACTGGCGGTTTATCGAGGTATTCCTCGATCAGCAGTGCAGGAATAGATAAGGAGGACAAGCTGGATCGCACCATGGTGGCCGGCTCGAGGGAGCGAGGTACGAGATAAAAGCGAGAGGGACGTGAGCGGTTTAAAGGAAGAACGATAAACGGCAGTCGCGTGGAACTCGCGAGGTTCCGTGTTCGTACATTATGCCCGTACGTAGCATACTAATGGCAATTTCGCCGAGGCCCTTATCCCATACGCAGGACTAATATTTATTAAGGGGTCCCCGCGCGCGCGTGTCGATTCCGAATGCGCGGGGCGTAAAACGCGCGTGGGTCGTCGTCTTGGTCGCGTGGTGCAACCTCTTAACTGCTTAACTGCTCATTGTACTCATCTTACCTTTCTCCTGCTTAGCATTCAAGCGTAATAATAACAGCGATCAAGATTTCGAGTTAAAATTTCTCGCATGAATATACGGCGAATGCAATTTTCAATTATTACGAAGTTACAAGTTCTCGTGTCTTAGAATAAAAAAAAAAATAGATGTAAAAGTGATAAACGATAAAACGTTGACTTGTAAAGTCTGAATTACAGTGGCGTGTTTTCTGCGCGTCTGCTAACATCGCATAATAATTCCTGTAATTGTTCGAAATTGTATGCATGTCCAAGGAACATTTCGAAAATTACTCCAAAAAAAAAAAAGAAAAAGAAAACAGTCCCAAAATGATGACATAAAGTCGACGGGACATCCTGTCTAGCCTTGCTCATTTGCGGAGGAAACGTAAGGTCAACATATTCGAGTTTATCTGCACGGGATGTATATCATTTCGGGTAGTAAGGCGATGCGCGAGAAGAGAGAAGCCGAAAGAGGAAGTAGCGGGAAAGAGAAATATACGACGGGAGAAAGCAGAAATGCGCCTGCCACAAAATAACAGACGTAGCGTGTCGCTACCCACCGTGACGCGGCATCATGCACCGCATTTCGTGAATTTTCACATCCGGCGCATTGTGCGAAACGGCATACCGTGGCAAGTCGCACCGTTCGGACCCTTAAATTATCTGCGGAAGTCGCGGCACGAATTCACCATCGATTATTTCGCGCGTGGGGTCCTTACGGTTTTATGCTCCGGTGATATCAATAGAAATTTATTCAGCAAAAGTGTGATAACAAAGAAAACATCTTATCAATATTATATCGAAATGTTATAATACGTGATGCTATACGTGATGTTCCAAAAAATATAGTTGATACTTTAATTTATCTTTTTGAAATTAAAATTTTATAATTTTTTTTTTTATCAAATAATCAAATCAAAAATTTTTCACATATTTTGCAATGATATATTTAATGATACGATGAAGATTGCAGCGTAGAAATGAAAATCGGACATGCTTTGCCATCTGTTGAGCATCAATTGAATCCCGTGTGATAATAGTATGGATGATATATAAATCGTTTTATATAAATATCACGATGGAAAATTGATAAAAGTTGATTAGATACTATTTGATATATTCCTGCATAATTTTTATATATTTTTAAATTATTACAAGAACGAACTTAAATGAAATAAACTTATCTTTTCGGATAATCATCAGAAGATAATTCATGATTCACTTTTTACCTCTGGGAAATAAAATCAGAATTACAAATTATTTTCTTTGTTATCTTTGAATTTTATAAAAATTATATATATATATATTTTTTTTTTTAATTATTCTAATAAAAATTGTTTTTAATTAGAGTTTTATTGCAATCAAATCTTTTAATTTTACGCGAACTAATGAAAAATATAATTAAATCAAAAATTAAAAGCAATCTTTGTATGATAATACGCGAAACAGAAATTTTTTTATCATATGTCGACTAGGAAAATATAAAATCAATAAAACTGCTATTATGTTAATATTATTGCATTAATATCTCAACGTTATTACTTTAAGATATTTTTGTAATTCGAATCTCGAGTTTAATTTTTATTAAGAAAATTTTCTTAATAGTATGCTAATTAAAGAATATACTTAAATTAGATATCATTCATTATAAGCTAGTAATTTAATTTGATAGATTATTTAATTTTTTCATTCTTTCATCTGTTTGAACAAAGCAAGCTAAAAGAGCTTTGCATATATGAATAATTGGTTGCCAACTCACAGGCAATCTCATATAAGAGAGTGAGATTATGTAGGTTGATTGTGCAGATTAAGCACGCTTGCTTCGCTTTTTTCATGTGCATCTCTCAGATATTTTTGATTTTTTGTATTTTGATAAAATAAATTTTCTTTATAAACGCAATTTTTTCGGCGATAAAAATGTGGAAAGTTTATACTTTAAAAAATTACTTGTATATCCCTTTTTACAATAATAATGTTGCAAAACTTAATGCTTCAAGTAATATTATTTAGATTTTAAACTGGCAATCTCGTCTTGAAATACGATCATTCAGAACTATCGGTAGAGCGCAAACAATCGTATATACCGCACAATATCGTAAACCCCGCTATCAAATAAAGTGCCGAACGATATCGAGAAGAACGAAAAGGGGAAAAGCAGCTTTTCTCAGAATGCAAATCGCGAATTGAATGCAATTTATGAAAAATCCGTGAGATTGGGTCAAAACGAAATTGCTGTTGATTACACGATCCGTTTTATTGCTCTTTTTGAATGAACCATTTAAAAGGTGGGAAAGATAAAAAGACGGTTTTACAAAATTAAATTTCTAAGATGTAAATAGGTAGCGAAAGCTTGTTCTTTTATTAACTCGCAGCGCGCTTTTGCTCGGAAGAAATTACTCTCGAAATTTAATTACGGATATATATGAAAATTGAGTTAGAAATAGAAATGCGATAAATAGTCCATACATAGATTCTATGTATATAGTAACCATGTCCGAGAGCGGATGCACTTATCCACTTCTTGCCACTTCGGGAGGATTCGGTCCACTTCAAACTCGACCGATAGATTTCAGTTCACACACAATTTTGCGCTTGAAGGAGAAATCGTTTTGTTTTAACTTCCTTTTATCTGCTAGCAACGAAACTTTGGAGTAAGGAAACGCATGCGAGAGAAATATTAAGTATTCCATTTATTTTCTCAATAAATAGAAATTTGATGTATATTAAATTCTGAAATAACTTTGAGTCCATTAAATTTATACGATATATTCTACATATTAGCAGACGAAAATAAGCAAAGATCAGCAGTGCAATCCTTTGCGTATTTCCGGTAGAATTAGATATTAACGACGTTATTACGTCATCTTGATGCGTCATCCGGGAATTGCAGTCGGTGGATATCTGCAACCGTCAGCAACTTTGTTAGCATACGGAGTTGTATCGTTAAATTGGCCAGAAATCTCACGAGACATTCAGCTCTTGCAGCTAATCAGGTCAGTGAACGGCTTAAAACTGATATATATACGAAGACATTATTTTATTAAATTATAAAAAAATATATAATTGTTTATTTTCTTTTTTTCTTGTGTTAAATTAACAAATATTAATAGTTTTCAGGCGAGAAAAAGAGAGAGAATAAAAGAATTTAATATTTTGACGTAAGCAAAATAAAAATCCTTGCGTAAATAAGAAGTTTTGAATTAATTGAAAGATATAAAAATAACCAGGCTGTAATACATATTACATGCTACAATACGAATCGCCTTTCGCCAATAAATCTATATGGGATGCTCATCGAGCCGTGTGATTCGCACGCAAACTGCAATTGCACCGTTGCGCACAGCATGCTGAAAGGCAAATTGCAGTTTTATTTTACCAATGTAATCACCAATGCGATGATGTAGCGCATAAGATTGAAGAAATTGGAATTTTCACTTTTGTGTTACGATTTTTGCTATATTTAGCTTTATTTTCGCTATTTATATATTTGCCATAGCAGGCGTGAACAGAGCTCGCGGAGGAATGATCTTTCATCTAAGAGCTTAGAAAAAACAGGTCTCGTATTATATTTTTGTGTTATACATAATGGTTTTATTTAAAAAAATAGAATTTGAAATAAATTTATTTTCTCTTATAATCTACTCTACTTTAAGATTTTTTAGAGTTGCAACTCCATTTTGCACATAGCATTTATGTTAATATTTTTAAACATTAATAGGCAGATATATGTCGCGCAATATCAAAAAAATTATGAAACTCCTGTAAAAAGAATTTTGCAAAAAAGAAAGATTAAGAAAATGTATGAGACAGTAAATGAAAAAGGCAAGAATTTCTTAGCATATATATTGGAGTTTTATATCGTACGTAATGAACATTTAACATAACGAGATTTTGAAAGAATATTAATTTCTGCTGCAATGTATTATTTTAGCCACTCGCAAAATCCAATATATCCGATAAAATAAATAATCAGTTAATTCTGTGTAATTTATTGATGTTTATACTTATCACTATCCAGAGCAGTACGTGATTTGCGGCGTCATATTTGCGGTTCATATTTTCTCTTAAGGCTAACCGCACTTAACCATGCGCGATTATGAACTGTCCTAGACAGCGCATATTACTTATGTTCACATTTGGAACCGCAGAGTAATATGTTCTATTACGAGTACCACCCGCATGCATTTCTCGCTCATGTTTGTTCTCGTGGTCTCAAGCTGATCGCACAATGATGGAACTATTTATCTTAGGAGAGACATTTTCCGGTTAAAATAACTCGTTCGTCTCTTCGACGTTGCATGAGGACGTCAATTTTGTTCTTGTTTTGGTTAACGCAGCTAATTAAGAATGATAGAATATAATTATAATGCCATTAGTTAGGAATCTCAGTGGCTGGTGGCCTTACGCCATTTTTGTCAATGAATCGAACACCGGAACGGAATCGCAGGAATTTATCATTTTACGGTCACATTGACAGAGATAAACTAATAACCCGCAAATCGATCGATTGGTCGGATAGAGAAGCGAGGCGTTCGTTCTACTGATTAAATGAATTTGCACGAGCGGATCCCCGTTAACACTCCGACCGCCGCAAACCAATCTTCCTGTTCGATTCGACATATCATACATTTTGAATTCCGATTTCAGCCCGCGAGCGAAAAATTACAGAATGTTACAGGTGGTATCATCTCGTTTCTACGCGAATTTTTTTGATATTTTCTGTTAAATATTCAAAACTTTTCATTGTGCGGTCAGAATTAAATTGGAGTAATAAAAAATATATCGTATATTAATAACAAAAATTGATAATATTGCTTTATTTATTACTGACTCCATTTGTTCTTCACTACAATGTATATAGAAACAAAGTTATATGTTTAACAGTTTTAGAATTATTCAAAGTTATTGAAAAAATGTAAAACTCACAATTATAATCGAAAAATAAAGCAGATGATATCTGCATAATTTTTCTTGTGTTAATTAGTTATATGTATATATAAATTATTAGTGATATTCGTACTCTTTTGCGTGTTTTTAGTAATAATATTACATCATGATTATCATAACATTATTATTTAAATAAAAGGCATAATTATAGTCAATAAGAAGCTCGGTTATAACTGCCTGCTACGAAACATTGTATCATTGATAAGTATTAATGCGTGATACTTCTTATACAATTAATTAATAGAAACGTTAAATAGTATACGTTATGTAAATATTATCTCTTTTTTTTGCGCTCTCTTTTTAAATATTATTATCGCAAATTTTATGATTATATTTCAAAATTTTCATAACGATATAAATTAATAAATAGATAAATAATAATTTTAATAGATAGATGATAGATAACGTTATAATGTCAGAATAATAAAACAAACTTGTAGCTGGAATTCGAACGAGTTATTTAGTATTAATATTATAATATTCATAATACAGTATTACGAATTGTTACACTATTATTATACAATATAAATGTATTTTTTTATAAATATATGTATATAATATATATTAATACAGAGAATAATTTAATATGTAAAAAATATCATTTTTTTTACACAGAGATAATAAAATTGAAAATAGTATTGGAAATATTACTGGTAATATAGCATCATATATATATAAATGATGTAATATTTTGTAGTAAGCAGTGTTGTGACTGAGCTTATTACTGATCATAATTGTGTCTTTCGTTTAAACAATATTATGATAATCATGATGTAACATTATTATGTAAAAACATCTCATTGTCAGAGATAGCACGAACGTTATATGAGACTAATGATTTATATAACTGTATATACAATAAATACATGCTTCTTAATTGCGTAACGATCGAATAATTATCTTAATCAGACCAAACCAGTTTATCCGATTAACTTGCTTCTTCATTCATTCATCTTTTCAACTTCCGACACGTGCCGCATTGATATAAACGCCGAACTATAACTCAGTATGACCACACACCGTGATATATCGAATGCATCGGAGAAAGACTGGTATTTCATCTACTCGCTTATATCCACGATGTTATGTCCACGATGGCTATTTGTTTCGAGTGCTCGCCAACGCTGTTTCGCGGGCATTATTAAAATGGGGCTATTACGCAATTTGCATGGCGACAATGGCATAAGGCGCCGCACCCTGAAAAGGGGGCTGCACGATAAACGGTAATAACGCGGTGCTTGATATGATGAAGAAAAAGGAAAAGTCGAGTATGCTCTCTTTTCAGGTCTGGGGATACTCGAATGAGATAGATAGCGAGAACCACAAAGAAAAGACAGATAAAGTATAGGCATGCGGGAGATAAAAAAAAAGCGATAAAAGATATAATTATTTTACCGTGCTCTTTTTATCATCGTATGTATTGCGTAAGCGGTCATTGTACGTGACATTTTAGATTTTGAATGGGAAACAAATTCATGTATAAAAAAAGAATATCGTTTTCTTAGCATATTCATAATTATGAAAAAATACATAACTTAAAATTCAAATAAACGTAACTTTATCTGAAATTGCGAAAAATGACTGTAAGATAATATCAAAAAGGTTAAAACTATACACATGTATACATATACATATAAATCATATATGTGAGTCTACTATATTCTCTCTATAGTAAATTTGAATAAAATACAAATATTCTCATACACAAAAATATATTAGTGTTTCTATCATCTAAAAATAATTTGAGAATAAATATTTGTGTGAAAATTGTATCTTTTTTTTTCAATAAAAAATTTAGATGAAAGAGATTGTCCAGACACATCAACACATACATAAGAATAGTAACATGATCTGTCGTATTTCAGAAGAGGACAAACAGTACTTTCAGTGTACTCGTAGAAAATTGAATATTTCTTGGTAGATTCATGGTGACGAGAAACCGATTGTATCTGTGTACGCTAGTCCTTTGCGGGTCTGCTCCGCAAACAGCGATGACAATTGACAATCGCAAATTGCTTATTGTATTGATGTTTAATTTATTTATTTTTTTAAAGAGTTTTTTCTGTGGATTTAGATGGATTACGGCGGAGGGAAGTAAATTCAATATACATATGTCATTACTATACAAATAAGAGATCCGTAGTCAAAATACTATATTGGACACATTATTACAAATTATTTATCTTGTAAACAAAATTTATTCGATACTTTATAAACAGAAAGTGTTCATTATGTATCATTTAAAATACATAAAGCGGATATTGGTAAGTTTTTGATTTGAATCCTCACAGTATCAATCAGACGTGAGAATTGAGCGTTATATCGAAAATTAATGATCCGAACGTGACTGACGATTAGTGACACGATATATTTTTTTTTCAGTCTTTTTTATCTCTTTTTTTTCTCATTTTCCGTCACCTCGCAAAATGTTTGTCTAATGACTCGCCTAATTTTATTATCATTATTCACCCGAGTAATATTTCTCTAAACAGTTTGGAATTATTTCGCTGATGCATGATGCGCATATGTTCTATTATCTCCGACATATCAAATACCTCAATGCATGGTGCAACAAGCAACATTGCAGCAAATTATATGCATAAAATAGATTGCCATCTGTTACGTAGGCCAGCCGAAGCCTATCGATGCGAAAACAGACGCGGATTAGAAGAGAGGAATAGCACGTGATTTGCATTTCGGCTGGTGTTTCTGGTATCCTATTTCTAAAGCAGCTCAACAAATAATATCACTTAGAGATATTCAAAGGTAACGATTGAAATTCGAAATCATAGTTTTCTTTCTCTCTCCCTCTCTCGTGGGTGAAAGTATGAGATTTTATTCACTGTACACCATCGTAGCCTATTTTAGACTGTATTTCGCGATAGGGTAAGTCATTATAAACACTGACATCGAGATTACTTAAAGGAAATCGTAAATACAAAAATATTAATTTGCATTGAACAAATATTTATCCCCTAAATTAAAGAAATAAGAATTAATTTTGGAGCGTAATAATAAATTATATTGTCGTTATTATTATATAACGTACTTTTTCTCTCTCAGCCAAAAATGCCTCTCAGTTTAACTTACATAATGTCGTGTGCGGAAAAAAAGATATCGATCGCTTTTTCGTCGCACGGTCCATTTAGCAATCTGTCGGCGATTCCTCGACAAGAAGCCGCCGTCAGTCTGCGCCGATAATTTATCAAGAGGGTGAGTTTTCGAAAGTTTTCAGGGGCAAGCACCTGTGGAATACATCTATACTTAGAAATCCCAAGCGGCGACGGCGGCTCGTCGTCGATAATCGAGATGCGAGATTCGAGTTCGCGTACGAACGTGAACTCAAAATTCGCGAACGACTGCGAGGGAAGACAGAGTAGGAAGAACATCGTGACCGAAGTATACGGGTACGTGTGATTGGACGAGAATGCTTCGGTGGCGGATCGGCGACAGGGGTGGGAACCGGTCCCGGGGGTGGGGACGTGCATGGAGGGTGCGAGAGTCGCAAAGTCGCACGGGGCTTATATAAACGCGCGGCGAACGGTTTGCCTTCGCAGAGCCGTATCCACCGTCGCTGGACGACAGACTATCATCCCCGCAGAAATTCCCCGGTAGACCCGCTTCTGTCAGATCCCTGGCTTTTAGCAGCGTCAAGGTACACATTCATTTTCTAAATGCATTTATCTCCCGTTTTCGCGTAACAAAATCATTCTGATATTTCAAGAGATATGTCCCGCAAGATCATCTACACTTTTTGTTACATATAGATTTTTACCAAAAGTTAGAATAATATTTTTTTAATGGAAAAATGTTAAGACCAGGAATTCAGCATTATATATGATTAAAAATGTAGATGATTTTTATAAAAGTAAAAAAAAATATATATGTAACTCTAATATATAGATTTTTACGTATATTATATTTTGATAAATGGATAATACAGAGTTTTATTCCTCATTTAATTTCAAGCGCAATATTGTTTTAACAAAGATTTAGTTCGTAGAATAATGGCAAAGATATTTGAAGTTAATTTTGCTGCAGCAGTATATCATTGACATTAATAATCGTTCACATAAACCGGATAATAAGTTGCACGTATTCCCGCAATCCGATACACTCTGTCAACAGTTAGATAAATAAGTTTGCGTTTGCGATTATCCAATAGAAACTTTTGGCACTGCATCTCCCAGTAGTAAAACCTTACGATATTTCAGACAGTAGTAGCTTCTCGCAGTTTATCATCGGTAGAAGTTATGACAAATAATTGAAAATTCTACCCATTTCCTAAGACAAGTTGGATATATTATTATTTTAAAGCTGATACTTTTATTCTGATAATTTTATTCGATATTGGCGAGGAAAATTAATTCTAATTTTTCAAAAAAAAATTCATGGTTAAAATAAAGTTTTATTGAAATATTTTACAGAATATTTTATGTAATATAAAATAAAAAATTGTTATAGAGGTTATATTTTATTTTCAATTATAAAATTATTAAAATGATATCAGTCATACATTAAATAAATTATTATTACTTTTTTACTTATTTGTAGAAAGATATTATGTTTTTCTTAATAGTGATAAGAGAGAGCTGTTTAAACAATGGTAGATGAAAATATATTTTTCGAAAATAGAAAAAATAATCCATTTGTGTTTTGTATGCGACGACATGCAAAAGCAAAATTTTTTGGCGTAATAATAAAACAAAAGACGATACAAAGGTATATATTGTGTGAAAGTGACGTGAAGAAATTATTTAAGTTGTTAAACCGTGAGCATATTATGGAATTTGTACGAAGTTCGACAAAAACGGCCTCGTAAATCCGTCGAAACGCGAAAAGTTTTGCTTGCTTAAAAACCTATGTACCCTCGGGCGCTGGTCGGAAAAGCGAAATGAGATGGTGTGGGAAGAAAAGACTTTATTTTAATTAAATAATGAATAACCAACCTATCTATAAAAATTTTTCCCGAGCTACATATTATTAGTACAATAAAATTAAGCAAGAAAAATTCATTCTTTATTTAAAAATCGAGTAAACTTTATTCTCCTTGAGAGATATATAATACAAATTTTTATTATTATAAAGAAGAGAAAAATTTTATTGCCATTTAATGTGAAAAACTTATGAATAAAAATATAATTATATAAGATTATGATCTTTCCCAAAAGTAAAAAATTAATTCTAAGTTCACATAAAAAAAAATCTTGTTTCTAAGTTCACATAAAAAAATTCTTGTTAAAATTAAGATTGATTATATCGGGACACTCTGTATTAATGCATAAAATTCGACTTGCATGGACTTCGTTGCGTGTTTCCGCTGCAAAATACCTATCGTCACCAACATTCATTCCACGCTCGTAGCACAACGTGATCGCGGTTGAAAGGGTATGTAATAGCCTGTAGCGGCAAAAGGATTAATTGTTGACAGATAAAGCACCTAATGAAGCGCATACACCGCAATAACCAATCATGATTCTGCAACGCTATTGCTGGCGCACGAAAAGAACAACCGACGCCTATTTGGAAACAAAACATGAAAGCGTCGGAACCGCACCGCGGTCGCATTATGATAATTTGCAGTCGATTAATATCTAATTACAGCCGGATGCGACAGCAAACGCGCAGTAGGATGATTATTCTGCGCGTATCCTCGTAATTTCCCCTTCAATTACCATAATCGATTAATAAGACTGATTAATAAGACTAATCAACCAATCAATTGGCTGCTTAAACTGATTATTTGTTTAAATTGTTTGCTTAAAAACTAGCATAGTTAGTGAGCTTTTTAATAAATAACTCATTGACAATTTATATATTATTTGAAAGAACTCTGCTCAGAAAATAAAGTAGTTTGCAAGATATAAACCAATTTTGTAGAATTTAGACGAATTTGTGACACCAAAAGCGGTGTGTGTTTCCATATAAATAGTAAAAAACTTTTTGGCACGCAGCTTTACGTGTTTTCATTTGAAACTTTTTAGGACTGTGTATGGTATCACGAAAAGCATTAACGTTCTTTCTATATCAATCAAAAAATTGCTTCATTGGCAACGTAAAAGAATGGAAAAGAAAAAGTGTGCCATTTTGCTTTTTGAAAGCTTGGCATCCAGTGCGACTCCGGAGTTAACCGGTAATGCATTTTACACCCCCACATTTATATATTTATAAATTTATTTAATATGAGAAAAAGCTGAATTTTGTATGCGCGCGAGTTTTCCTATAAATATGTAATAATTTCCTCTATAAATATTCAGAAATTTCTTATAACATCTTAAAATGTGAAATATATAATTATGAGCAATTAAATAATCATGATTGAAAGAATACATTTTTTTTATCTGTATATTATTTTCAGATTATATATCAATTATTATTTACATTGCTTGTAATATCATACAATTTGATTACATTAATTAATTCTCGATAAGAAGCCGCGTTCATTTTTGATACATGGCTTTTAACAAATTTAAATTCCTGTGTTTTTCTTGTTGCGATTTTAAAATTCCACACTTAAGTAAGTCTCTGCGTCATGAGGCATTGATTAAATTCTATAAAAGCAAGATAGATTATAAAATTGAAAAAGGAGCACGGACTTATATAGCATAAGAAAGATGGAATGAAAACGGTCGAATTTTGCTCTGCGGTAACTGTTACAATTGATAATCAAATATTTACTATAGTTCGCGCGCGGAAATGTGAGTAAATATTTTACGATTGACTTTAGATAGAAGTTACGCATTTCGTTGTATTTACGAAACGATTAACGACAGTGGTCAGAGGCGCCGCGCCGGCAGAAAGATGTTGAGCTAAAGAATTGGCTCCGGAATTAGCAGTGAAAAAGTAATGTCGTCTGAGCGCGCTTTTGCTGACATTTAACTAAGCAGGAAATGAAAAAGCTGTTTGCAATTAATTACTTCGTATGATATAAAATATCTTTTAGCAAGTATTCTTTTAGTGATTCTCTAATAACTTACAATCTTAATAATAATAACGTCATATTTATTTTAATATAATTAGAAATCGTGAAAGCTCAGAAAAAGAAACAGAATAAAATTTCTCTCGCTTTCTTTTTTTTTCTTTCTCTCGCACTGTCATTATTTAAAAATTATTATTATCAGAGAAAACTTACATTAAAAATGTAAAATATCTTAGAATTCTTTTGCGCGAAAAGTTAAAAAAATAATAATAAAAAATATATATACTAATAGAAAAAAAGAAAGAATAATATAAAAGAGAGAAAGAGAGAAAGAGAGAAAGAATAAAAAATTGAAGTTAAGATAAATAAAATTGAAAAAGCTATAACTTAAGATTATCGTTAAATCTGATTATAACCAGTAGACCATACACACGTATAACGACATAGTATACGATTATACTAGTTATTTCTATTCCTACATTTAAACAAGACGGTGCTTTTTTGGAATAAATTTTATAAATTAGCGGGAAGCAAATTGCACTCTGCTCACCAAATGTCGGCGAGAAGCGACTAATAATGTCATTTTGCAACGATACGTCTGTGAGTTTTGTTTGAATGGACTCTTGATGGTAACGAATCCTACCTGTGTAACCGGAACGCGGTTTAACTTTCACGTTTAACGAAATGAAATCCGTGAGAGGATATATCTTGTCTGCAAACGTGATATATGTCTCGCCGTGGTAAATCGTTTAAAGTATTTACTTCGCTCGAATCAGTGTTCGTGCACATGTATACATACGAAGGATGTACGTTTCATATTTATTTCAAAATTTACGTAGTTTTAAAGGCGTCCATACGTGTAGAATAACCAGCATGGAATATCATTGATTTACAAAATGCGTTGATTTAATTTTCTACATCATGCTTTTCGATATTATTGGACATATTATATACGCCAAACTTTGGGAAAATATATTGTCAATAGTATATAATCGACCGAAGTGCTTGCGGCAATATATTTTGATTGTGATTTTGATTAAAAGTTCATGTGTCTTTTTTGAAGTTGAGGGAAATTGATAGCAATTTTATCTGATTTTCAATCACCCAAAAAATCATAGAATTGTATTTTAGCAATAAAAGAAAATGGTTGCAATAAAATAAATCAATTACGGTAAAACGAAATGGTTACCAAAAGAAGAACACATAAACTTATAGAACAATATAACAATAATAATATATATTATTCACACATACACATACACAAGCTCGTTCAATAATAATTAAATTTATGAAAAAGAAGCTTAAGTTTTTTAATGTATTCTGTGAGCAACTCTATTCTCTGGATTTACAACATTTTTAGATCAACCTTTTTAATTATGTTTCAGTCAAAAGCACAGATATAAGTTTGTTTTATCGTAACAAAAATTCTCGCGGAAGCTAAACTTTTGAACACGAATCGCGCGGCACGAAGTATCATTGATTTATAGGTAAACTCGCCAGCCTTCTCTTATTGCGATGGCCATAGAAATTCCAGTGGACTGAAAAGCAGTAGCTTTTAATATAAGTGCGAATAGCATCATGAGCATCCGTGTATAAGCGTACATAACCGATTTAATGGTGGTGATCATTGTACCTATCGTTTCTAGGAGATGTCCGAGGTTCAATACTATTCATCTATGATTTCTGTACTTTAGAGATGATTTTTCTTTGGCTAAGACAAGTTTGATTAAATGCTGATCCATCCTCGCAATCTTTTCATATCTTTGCGATTAATTTTAAAATTTTAAATTTGAAGTTAATGGAAAAATTCGTATTCTTGCGCAGATTATCTGCTTAGAAAGTAAAAGAAGGTTGTCGTCCATAAAATGGATATCCTATATAACATTGACGTAACACGGGCACAGAAACGCGGCAGGAATTTTCTCGAGGCGAGACGAACATGAGAATCGAAACTGACGAAATGTCGCTTTCTCCTAAGAAAAACACTATCGAATATTGTTACCATAAAGTAAACACGGAGGCCGGTTTGTCTTTTTGATCGAAAAGATACTGACAGCCTCTTAATAATAAAGGTCGAAGCAGTGAAAGCCAAGGCTTACGCGTAATACTATAAAAAATGGTGCAACCGAGGAAAAATAGGCCCGCAATCGAAATATATTTCTATGAGGATAAGTATACACAAGATTTAATGCTTTTATATTACTCTATTTTTTTTAAAGATGAAGAAATCTGGATATGTACAGATCGCATTCCAATGGAGAAACAAATCAATCACTTTAATTGTATTGTTAACATTTCTCTTTTGTAAGGCGAAACAATAGAAACTCAATACTCATTAATAAATGAAATTGGCAGAATATGAATGATTTATCAAAATGTAAAGGTGAGATTTAATTTTAATGTTGAACATATTATATCCTCTAATGTGAAATACAAATGTATCTGATTAGCTTGAATGAGACCGTTGTGTTTAAATATAAAGGGTAGTTTCCAAATATAATAAACATCTTCACATTTAATTTCGGTTGTGTTTATCGATATTAATCAAATAGTAATTTTGCAACTGACAACTATTCATAATTTGTGTATATAATGTATTGCAAATATACAATATATACTATAGCTACAAAGTATATACATATATAATTAATGCTTAATTTTTGAGAGGAACCGCTCGTTTAATTTTATTTTAAACACGAAGTAGAATGTGCAATAAAATGCAGTTATATAATAAATTGGAACATTGAAAATCGGATTTCGAAAATAATGTATCTAAAATATATTTCTTATTAGTGTTTATAAGTGCGCAACATTTATATATCTATTATAAAGTCTATGCCGGTTCAGTTAATATTACGAGTTTATTTAAAAAATCATTAGTATATGCAACAAGTCCGATGAGGCCTACCTAACCTAAGCTCGCAATTTCGTTGTAAAACTCCTAAAATTTACGTATCTATCGCGGTATACGTGCCTCGGCTTTACATGCATAATAGCTGGACGCACCATATGTGTACAGTCTGCCAAATCCCTCGAGTTCTTAAAGTTAGATTACCGTAAGATTACACCGAGAATGGTAATTTTTTTTACAAGCCTTATCGTGATGCAATAGCGTTATCACTTCTCGGTCATAGCAAAATTAATTCTATACAAAAAGTTCTTTCTACTTGTATTTAATTATTAAATATAGATCTTCTCAGTATTTTATTAAAATTCTGCTAATTTATAGAATTACACACACATATACATAATCAAAATTGTAAGCTTTTTTGATTAACGATTAATCATTTAATCGTCACTGATGATTATTTGAACTCTACGAATTAATAATATCCGTTAATTATAATTGCGCTAATTAATCAATAATCATAATTATATATAAATCATTAATTGCAATAATCATGTAGCTGCATTTTGTCTATTATTTATATTTTGCAGTCGAGTCGGTAATGCAAATTTTAATTAAAATGGTATAGTTCTTATACTTTGATCTTAAGGTCGGTGTCGCTATAAAATGTAATCGACTGTTTAATCAGCTGTCAAAGTTTTCTTGGATAAAGCTTTATGATAAATTAATTTAATTTGCGCACGACATACATATCTTCTCATAGCAAATTTCGATCAAGTGCTACATATAAGCGACGGCTAATATATAAATGTCAGGGAGACGATACATCATTCCGATATATGAGAAGAACATAGCGATGAGAGTTCTATCAAGTCACGTACACGAGTTCATTTCATCCATGCCGTTCTATTCGTTTATTGATAATACTTGACGTGATATTATTTTACACGTTTAATTAGAAATTAAATTTATTATAAAGAATTCTATAATAACACGAGTTCATGCCGTTCTATTCGTTTATTGATAATACTTGACGTGATATTATTTTACACGTTTAATTAGAAATTAAATTTATTATAAATATTATAAAG
>NW_021853485.1:6860793-6869570 GCF_003651465.1 Formica exsecta
ATAATATAATATAATACTAATATAAAATAAACATATTTAATTTTTATTCAGAAAAGCAGAAAAAAACACAGTTTTTTTACTTACATAAATTTCACAAATATACGATTCGAAAATGTTGAAAAATGTCTGAAAAAGCCTGTTTTACTTTGATATGATTTTTTATTGAATTTGTGTGATGAAATTTTATAGTCGCATATTGATATTGCGTAAGAGGCACACATGCTCGTTTATGCCGCGCAAAATTCTCAAAGCGACTGAAACCGCGAATAGACAACCACGATAACAATGACAGCAATGACGCGAGCGGCGGAAAAAAGGACTTTTCCGAAACAAAGGCGCTTCATCCGCGATACTAGCAAAACGAAGGATTAACGAAATTCCACCAGGTTGAAGAATTCCGCTGTTGCATGCGTGCATGAAATGCATTACGATCCCGGTGTTAACAAGCATCCCCGACATTTTTTTTAACTCTTTAATCTTTTAAGGAATTTTATCTCCTCTCATATGCTTTTAAATATTATATATATATTGTCATATTTTATATATAAAAAAATATTACACTTTTATAATTCAGTTTCTTATAAACAATAAGGATTTATATCTCTCATAGATACTTTTTGTATCACGCGCATTTTAGCTCTTTATCAGAATAATATTCTTTCCAATAGAGAAATGTAAATACCGCATAAAAGGTCGAAAATAACACGCGCACACTGAGAAGGTTAAAAGAAGATCTCTCCATACTACGTAAAATTTTTGAAATAATATTTGCGATTTGCTGGAGTGGAAAAACATTGCTGGGTTGTCGAACGTGCACTGAATCTTCAATTGTTCCTAAGTTTATTTGCTAAGTGAAGTATAAAGTCAAGCATTCTTAGGATTCATGTAACGTTACAAAATCGTAATTCGATCGGAAAGTTAATTGCATGGCTGGAAAGTTAGTTGCATATCAATATCTTGAATTGTAAAGTTTAGAAATATACTTTCGCGACAAAACTATATCAAAATTAAGTTCAGTGTAGCGCGTGTTATCATTAACAAATGTCACCAATAGATTATACTTTGTAAAAGTCCAATCTTGTAGATTGAAGTCATCCTAAGTGTCATCGGAAAGACGGAAGAGATAAATATAATACTTTTAATTACAACTGCAATTTTACTTGATTATCTCATTGACTTTTCCATTAAAGTCTAGCAAACTTTCAAAGTGAGATGAAGTAGTTAATGTTCTAAGCGGAAGCTAGAAAACGAATAGCACTTCATTTTGATTTTGCATAAACGAAAACGATGATGTTCTTTTCGTTTCTCTTGTCGCGGAATGAACATATTCTATTTTTGATATTGCTAATCGAATTTAAACCAGTTGTAAGTAATTGTCAATTGTAACATGAATCTCTTTATAATAATTGATCAATTATAAAAAATGGAAATATCACTTTTATCGTATATTCTAATAATAAGTGTTAAAAGTACGCTGCCATTAATTCGAATAGAAGATATAGTAATGGAAATGGACATTTACATCCAAATGTACTACGCATTTTTGAGCGAACATTTCTTGCAAAATCATGAACCTCTTTTTTAGCATGACTCAGAAAATTTGTATTTCGTACGAAAACGGCGAGAACGATAAAGATGATAGTTTCGCTTTGTACATACAAAATAGTGCTTTTATTCTGTGTATAGATGTTTTATTAATGTAAATGATGCTTTTTAGAAAAGCTGACTTATAATTTACAATAGTGGCTACTAGCTGTATACTGGTTCCGTATAGATAGTGTGATAAATTTATGAAATTTACATAATACACGTATAACGTGGGCAAAATAGCTGAGTATTATTGAAGCGATACTATTGCAATCCGGCAATAAATTATCGTTATCACATTATATGTGTTTATCGAATGCAATTGTTCAAAACATGCCAAACCGCATACATCTTGGAACGAATCCACGAGATTTTAACTGCAATCTAATAATATTGATTTTAAAAAACAAACAAAATATTAATCTTTTTGTTAAAATTCTCAAAGTTAAGAATATTCCGCGATACGAATTTTTAAAGAGTTCATATTTGTCGAAGAAATCCGGATAATTCCGCAATTTCTATTTCCTAAATCATATACGTTTCGTGAGTCGGAAAAGGCTGGAATTAAGGATATGCCAAAGTCAAAACTTTATTAACTACAATGATCCCATAAAATTGTAATAAGCCATAAACCGACTGGAATGATATCGAGACGTTACAGAACATTTCTCTAGTTTTTTTTTAGCTACACGAGATGACGTCTCCGGTCAGGCAAATAATCCCATAAAAGCGTCACTCGTTGCTCGTTCGCATAGTTGTATTGACCGTCGAGCTGCTCGTAAAAACGCGCTAAAACCGTTATTGGAGAAACACAGAGTATCTATCTAGCTTGGTTTCGCATCCATTCTTATAATCCGAAATTTTTGCACTGAGAATTCAATTTTGATATGAGATATATAAATGAGCATACGTATCACAGAATATGTATCATTTATCATGCGATAACACATATCGAGTATCCAAAAAATCCGGCTTGTATTTTAAATGATAGACTCTTTGATAAATTTTAAAAACTGATTTTTCCATAAAAGAATTAATACATATATTTAAAAAATATGTTTTAAAAAATATTGGCTTTAAAATGATTAAAGCTTTCATTACAATTAAGCTTAAAGGCATTTATTCAGCGTTGTTCCTCAAACGCGAGTATGCTAATGAATGAGATTTATTAAGTTGCTGTCGGATTTATCTTTGATTGAAGAAATGTAAACAAGAGTGTATGAATGCGTAATATGCATTATATATTTAAAAAGTGATATTATTTATTTATTAACAGTTAAACCAAATAATTGGTTTGTTAAGTTAATTTGCGTTTATATTGCTACATAATAATTATTTTTATGGTAGAAAATATTAATATACCGATAAAAGTATAATATGTTAACATTACTATAGATTACGTCTCTATTGGAAAACACGTAAGCAGCCTGAATCGATTTACAAGAATCGAGCTCGTTATACAACCATATTTCTTATTCTCTTTCCGATAAAAAAAAAAGCATATTTATAAATTATCCTATGAATTATTGCATTGGTAATTATAGAAAATTTTCTTCAATGATATTAGTCTATTTTTCTTTCATAGCCAGTTTTACGTTTAAATAAATATCATATAGAAAATGTTTATAACTTGTTAGCAGAGATAAAATAAAACATGGATTTTTTTTTATAGAGAGAGAACAACATTGTTTTACATAATAAAATAACATCGCTTTATGTAATCAAAAAAGAGCAATTATTCTGGGATGTTCTATATAAGACTATATTTACGTCGAGGGATGAGTTCCAATTGACACGGGTTTATCAAACAGTACAATCTCCTCATCATATTGTCTCGCGTAAATGCTCTTACAATTCAATTTTTGCAAGATTAACCATATCCGCTGTCAAAGATGGATATTGCGCGTCATACTATTGTTTAGCCAATCGTGTCTACATTTTATTTACGTATTCTTATACATATAATGAGTACAATATATCCGTTATACATGTGACATACCACCGTGATAACTACGAAATGCATATAAATGTATCTACAATGACGGTGAAGTTGCAACAGCGAACAATATATTGCAGAATCGGCTCGGTTGTATTAGTTGTCGCTTTATCGCGCGTATGGAAACATTTCATATGAAAAAGAGACGCGACTGACACATATCGGCGGGAAAGTTTTCGTCTCGAAATCATTGGTGTGATGCAACTTTTATATAATTTAATTTTAAACTAGACTGAATTATCGCGATAAAATTAAATAAATAATATAAAAAAATATGATAAATATAATTGTGAAATTTTTGTGCAAACGTGAAATATTTGGCAAGAGTAAAAATGTATATGATATCTGTAGATCTTATTTGATTTATGATAAAATTAATTCCACGCAATGAAGAATCTCAAAATAACTAGTGCAACGTTTTAACATCCACATGTTTGGCTAAAATTGTTTGCTTATCGCTCGGGATTCCATAAATATCGCACGGAGTAGCGTTCGCGATATGCGATCAGCGATCATTCGAATTTGCCCATGCGTGGCTCTTATCAGCTTGGATACATAAATTTTATAGGACTAGCATTCGCACAGTATCACGCACAATGTATAGATGATAAAAAGAGAGACTATTATCGTGATTGACTATCACCGACATTGTTCGAAAACCAATAGTCACGACAGTATGATTCAATCGATCTAGAAAGTAGTAGGATAATATTAATACAGAGTGAAAAAAATAATTTGTATAAAATGCAATTGCTTTATCATGGTACGTTTCGCCTAAAAAAACAAACGTTTAATAATAAAATCAACGTGAAACAACAAATTGAAAAATGAGATGAATAAATGGCGGTATAATTAACAGTTAATCGCGCAGGTACAATATCACATTTACGCGATTCTTTCTTTTCTTTTATTACTACTTTTTTTTATTTCAGAGATAATATTTTTTATCTTTTATGTCATAGTAAGACTATCGATTTCTCATCTTCAATTTTTACGCAGATGTAATAATACCGAATAGTATTATTATATAAATATAAGAAAGAAATTAATAAGAAAATAGAAAAATGCGAAAAGAATACTCAGATTTTGAATTTTCTTTAAGAAGAGTTTGATTTTAAGTTGGTCAAGAGAAACATCTGCAAATTTTATAATATTGTAAGATTAATGCGCGTCTTAATGGTAAGGTAATATTTTTTGGCAGACTGCAGATAGTACTATATTCCATAGAAGATAAAAGCTCTTTAGCACGAACGGAAACAAGAAAACGGCCGAGATCTCAAGAAAGATCGACACAACACGACTACAGTTTCCGGATCGAAACTCGATTATCGCGTTATTAGATTTGCCGTGGCACTACCGGGCACAATTATCGGGAACGTGTTTTCTAGGGAAATAAATTTTTATCGGACGTTAACGATATTAACCGCGCGCGCTATACTTAGCATGCCCTTACGTTGCCACGTAGCTTTTTTTTTAGATATGATTTGATTTATCCCACCCATCTCGTTCAGCGCGCGGTTACGCCTAAGTAAGCCGGGGACGATAAATACGACGAAATTACGCAGATTTATAGCTCACGACTTCTCTCGAACACAGTAAAGTGAAGACGACGGCGCCAGAGTCGTCTAATTCGCATTAATGGCTACTGAAGTAAATTAAATGCGAATTTTAAACATTCTTTTGGAACGTTAACTCTGTATAGGGTAAATTCTTGTTTTCTTTTTACTCTCAATATAATTTTTATAAAACTAAAATGCATGAAAATGATCTGTATAGGATAAATGTAGTAAAGAAATACTGTGCAAATAGAGAAATATACCGTATAATTTGGAATAAATAGATTGATTTTGTCTACAATAGCGCAGAGACAGAAAACAAGAGGGATCTCAACAAGAGAAATGCTTTCAGAAATTTCTCAAATGTAAAAATACACAATTTGCAAGAAATTCAGATTTAACAAAAATATAAGAATTTCTTCTTTATCAATTTTTTAACAAACATCTCGCAAAATAATAAAACGGTGCAAAACTATTCTTGCATTAATTACATATAATGTAATAATTTCGATTGATATGATCAAAAAGGAACAGAAATTCCATAATACTGAGCCATAAACGTGTCGTCTCATTCGCGGATGAAAATAAATACACATATATGAAATAACGGTCCGTGGCCATCAATTATTTCGAAAGGTGGATCCAATTATCCATCCATACTACGGATACTGTTCAAAGCGAGTTGTGATTATACCGCAATAAAATACTAATTGAAGAAACATCAACAAAAAAGGATAAAATAAGCGAAATGCAGATAAAAATAACAAAAAGATAAAATAAAATTTAACTATATATCATATAATATTTAAACACCGTTTTATTTAGAGATATATTTAGAGATTACAAATTGCACGAAATTAAGCGCTATTTGTAAAGATTATTTATAACTTTGCAAAATAAATTAATGATCTATTCTCTTTCTTTGCCGTTTCATATTATTTTAATAGAATAATGCAAAAAATTATTATAAATATTATTAGATATTTGACAGAATTACTAGTTGTTCTATTTAGGACCCATGCAACAATTTCAAATCCATTGCTAATACCGCTGTTACTTGAACGCGTTGTTTAACTGTAAAATGATTCTGCTTGTACATTACTGTCGTCAAATGGCAGGATGTTCTTCGTGGGTTGCGAGTTGAATAGTTTGTTAGCCGAGAACGCGCCAACTTTTCTCCATATATATCGGAGAGGCCATTGTTTCATCTTTCACGTCTTCAACTAGCCTCACGATCTCACCCCCTTTGTCTTATTTAGCGTTTCATCTAACGGCCAACTTCTGCGTCTTGGAGGATGCTTGATAAGAGCAATAGTTTCGGGAACAATACCCGCGTTGTTAGATTAAAATGTAGCTAAGTAAACGATGAAGAATTCAACCGCGTTTTCTTATAAAAACTCGGCAATTCAAATCTAGAAATTTGATTTCGAAAACATATGATTGAATTAACTTCAAGCTTATAAATAGATACTGTCTTTATTACGACAGTCCTTATGGTTTATGGAAGGGACCTAGGATCAATATGAAGCATATGTTACATATTTATGATTATAAAACAAACTATTTCGAAATGGCTGGAAAAGGGCTTGGTAAAAACACTGTTTCACGCACAATAGAATGGATTTAAGCTTTTAATCCTATCATAAAAATATCATACAAAATATTTGAAAATAACTACAACTCTGTTAATGGAACTGCAGTTGTCTCGAACAAAAGCTTTAAATGCGTATTTTTCAAGACACTGTTTTATTTACTATGCCTTTCGCAAGTTATCACAAACAACGCAATATTCGCAATTAGTCTTGCGCACTCGTAAACTGAAGTTGAAAATTTACTTGAGATTGAGAATTTCGCTCCGCCAAATTAGAATCTCACGGTGAAGATGAAATGCTTGCCCTGAGCACTTCGAGACAGCTATTTGGCACTCAATCCGTTGCTAGAATATGTGAGGTGATAGCAAGTTGCTCGTATAATCAAGAACGTTTCTCTCCTGGGGTTTACTGCTCTTTAATCCACGAACATATGTACGATGAAACATATATACGTTGAAATAGTGGCACATAATTCTCCATTAAACGATACAAGAGATAGTGGCCTAATAGTAGAACAATGAATATATTGCGAAATTATTATACGGGAAATACATATAAATATATTGATCTATATTCACATCCTAATCTTATTTAGCACCGTTTTTAACGCTAAATACGTTTGAGTTCTATTAGTTTAATATGGAAAGTGTATTTAATGTTAAATATTTAATGTTAAATCAAATGAGAGATATGAATAGTGTTCATATATGTATGTATAAATATAAGCTATAATCCTGTATAAATATAAGCTATAATCCTGAATACCTAGATTATACCTAGATTATACCTAGATTACTTTATAGAAAATCGCATAGTATATTAGCATATTATTCCATATTTATTCATCGTTCAAGCTTCTAATTACAAGAGATATTGTGATATGCAATCTTTATAAATATAAAATTAATTTTAAAAACTATAAGTATGTGTATGATTAATTTATTTTAGATGCAACCTAAGATGACCGTCTTGTGCACACTACTGGCGTTTGTAATGGTCGTCGCAGTTTCGAGTCTCACAGTCGATGCAATACCGCACAGGTAAAGTAAATCCCATTTTCTTACCAAAAATTAAATTATAAGAAGAAGCTCGAGAGAGGGACATACTATTAAGTACTATCAAAGTAAAGATAAATGAAACCATGTAGATATCAGAATCTATGTATCTGTTCGCGACAGATTTTCCTCTTTTTCTCTTTCAAATTCTTTTTAAAAAGAAATTTTATATTGTACAAGAAAATTAATTCAATTTAGTTGTTAATAAAAAAAAAATAAAAAATTAGTAAAATGACAGTAAAATTTTTAGCTACACGACAAGTTTAATTATCGCAACCTTTTTCGTTTAATACAAAAGGTCGTGATACGTAAAAATAATTTTTAAATATATTCATAGAATATCAAAAAATGCAAATCGCGCGATTGCTCCGAGCGCGTATTTACAATTAAACGAATATATTGAACAAGAATAGAAGTCCGCTTCAAACAGTTTAACCCAGTTCTGTTTGACAACATACTAGCCCATAGAAAGGAATCCCGGTAACTGAAAGTGACTTGCCGAATGACGTTTCATACAATCACGATGGATATAATTTTGAATTCCGTGTAGACATACCTATTAATACCCATTCTATATTATATTAGTCAGCTATCTTCTTACTGTTTAATTTATAATTTTCGAAGCGTTCTCTTGCGTATTTTACAACATCGCATTTTAGCTTTAAGTATCCGGCAAATTAAATTATATTCTTCGTACGTTTTTATGTCATGTAATGCTAAGTCTGTCACTGTACGTGATTTTCGCAATCGAAATTAATCGACCGATCCAATTTTACGCATGCAGCCATGAAAGTTACTGGGATCAGCAGGATGACATAGATCGAGACGAGTTTCTAGAGATACTCTCTCGTCTAAGTCGCACCGTTATGAACCGCCCCGAAATGGAAAAGTAAGATAACGTGTTGCAACGATCTTAAATGTTAGAATGCATGATCTATTTTATATATCTTGTGTGTGCCTAGCATGGAATATATATTTACATATATATATA
>NW_021853485.1:6869817-6887123 GCF_003651465.1 Formica exsecta
TATATATATATATATATATGGAATAGATTTGTGTAAAATTTTTAATTATATCTATATATATGTTGCATTTGTCACTTTTATTAATGATTGGGATACTAATCGGCAAAAAAAATTATTAAAGAAGTGTTCTACAATGAGAGCCTCAAATTAAATTTTGATAGAAATTATTTTTAAAAAATCTTGAAGCTTAATCATTAAATGCTTGAAATCAATGCTTTATATTTAGAATATTGTTTTTTCGTTGATATCTTTCGTATTGTCATTTTCATGGAAATTTTTACATTTGCTTTTTATAGTATATTAATTCCATGAATTATAAAGAAATAATTTATTTTAGAAAGGGCTTTATTTTAAAAATGTCAATAATGTATTTTCATTGTATGTATGTCTTTTTTACATCGAAACGTATTTGTATGGAAAAAATTTTTCATCATTGATATAAGAGAAATAACAGGGGATCACAAGTAACATTTATATTAATTTTACTGTGTGCCTTTTACGTTTCTCGAGAAGCGTAAACATATTTCGAAGCAAAGTCCTTTCTAAAATGATCGAATTCAAACAGTAGTAAGTATCGAATTTTACGTTTGCAGCAGCAAACGAGGATTGGATCTGGGTCTTAGTCGTGGCTTCAGCGGTTCTCAAGCGGCGAAACACTTGATGGGACTTGCGGCGGCGAACTATGCCGGCGGTCCCGGACGGAGGCGTCGCTCGGAACAGGCGTAGATCGCAAACACGATCGCTGATGCCGAGAAATTATTATCCGTAACAACTATCCGTAATAATGTCACTTTTGACTCGACCCTTCTACTTTGTCTCTATCTCGAGCTTGAACCGCCATCGATCTCGAAATCGCCGTTGCCAGTGGCGTGACTGTGTGTGAATAAGCATGCATTTAAATCTCCTCTCTATATTAATTATCTTAATAGAATGTGCATAAATATATAAGCGTGTCCATCTCTTTAGAGCGTAAATAGTATAAGTTCATTATGAGTCGAAAATTACGATAATAGTAAATTAACAATTGATATTGACAAATTTGATCAATTTTTCATCTCTCTTTAACCTTTGCATCTAAAACTTTGTACACTCCTCCATCTAGTTGTACCACTGGCCGTTTGTGTCTGCTGCATTATTAAATTGAGAATTACTCAATTTTATATTCTTTTTGTAGAGGAGATATTCGCAATATGCTTGATAGGGATGCTTTTATTTAAAATTAATGTGAAGTAAAAAGAGTATCTATTTTTCAAATTATATAATGGACACGCATATCAAAAAGAACATTTATATTTATATAAATTCAAAACTGATCTTATCTTGGATTAAAGATTAATTAATAAAGATAACTTTTAAATAATTTTACAGACTCTAATTTAAATAATTCAAAATAATTTATTCGCGCACGAATTTATGCATTAATATCAAGATTTCACGATAATTTTATGAAAAAATATAAAGATTAGATGATTTTTAAAATTAAAATTTTTCTTCCTTTTTAACAGGCGAGCAAAAATTCAAAAGCATCTTAAAAGCATCACCTTCTATCATTATTGCGTTTCCCTCTTTTTCTGCTACATTTATTTGTTACGCGTGAACCGTGTACGAATTAGCAATCGTGACATAAGATAAATGAAGTGAAAGACATAGTATTTTGCTGATCCAACAGCAAGGCTCCTCCGAGTCGCGCGTCCGCGAATCGATGACGCTCCACTTCCGGGCTAAATTTATCCTAGTCATTACTATCTGCAATTGAAATGGTATACTGCGACGAATTCGTCTTACGTTTCCTGGAACGAACTGTGCTAAAGAGAGTTTTTCCCTTAATCCTTAACGCGCGTGGAATAATTTTTCTCCCGCGCTTCGAACGCTCGCTTCGTTATACTTTCATATCGTATTATATGATCGCTTAAATCTTTTCCTCCTTTCGCTCGTTTTTCTTTCCCAATATCTTAGTGACTCTTGTAAAAAAGAATTGTTGTACTTAAACTATAATAATTGTAATGGATGTTGCGTTTGTTAGACTGGGCGTTCTCAAATTTCGTTTGCGCCAACGAAACGTAAATATTTTGCGTGATGCGCGAATTCCTCATCGATGAAACATCGATTTCAGAGTTTATGATCGGAATGGTGTAAAGAACATCGCAGTGAACTTTGAATGATCGCATTTTTTATTTTATATGATTTTTACGACTCTTATGGCGTGTCGAGTAGAACAATTTGAGAACCCTACTTATTATATTTATTGTTAGGTCATTTTATTTTATTAGCTCCAACATCTATCTATAATACGCCTATGTAACATGTAATGTGCACTGGATGCACCGCGCTCGCATAAAACGAAATCTTATAAAAATACGATGTAGAAATAGTAAAATCTCGTGTCCTTTTCCGTGTTATAAACTATCTTAGATTTAGTCCGTAGATCAGGAGTGTGCAAAAAATGTTCAATTTATCCAAAAATTTTAAAAAATATATAATAGGGCAAAAATGTTTGATGATGAAATATTTGTCTTTAATATTCTAGCGCGTATTATTTTTGCGTATTATATTACAAAAAATATTATATTACAGAAATATATGTTAATAAAAAGTAAAAGTGAAATGATATTTATGACTTGTGCAATTTAATCCAATTAATCAATTTTCTGAAAAAATAATAATTCTACTTTAATTGTGCGGCGCAAATATTTTTTAATTATTTATTAATAGATAGCAAATTTTGCAATCACAAATATTAGGAACAATTTATTTAGATCTAAAAAAATACACGTGGTAGAGCAAAATTTAATGCGCGACTCAATTAATTTTGATTTGAACTAGACCCGATTCCCCTTTGACATTTGAGTTGTGCACTCCTGTTAACAGGTGGTAACCAAAGCGCACAGTAAATGTCGATAACGATTCTATTAATCACGCTCGATAATAACACGCGATATAATTGAAAGACTTGGAGCAACGACTTGCTGAATCACTATGTACATCTTACAAAATTCTCTTAGGTCATACTTTTTTGCAGAATGTACAGAAATGCGTTTATCATGTTTATCTTAAAAATAGAACGCTATAAATGCGATATGTTCGATATAGATATACTTATAATAATCACACCAAAGCTTAGCTCAATTATTTTTTTATTCACAAAATATTAATATACGTTGTTATATAATCTGTAAAATAATATTAACTAACAAATGATTTAATAGTTAGAAGCAAATCGTAATGTTATTATAATAAATAATATTTCTGTCATTTGGCATCATGTGACTTACGACCCTGTTGCTCCAAATCCTTAACAATCGTATGCCCGATCAATGTACGCGAATTTCGTTACATAGATAAATTATCTAGTATTCTAGAAATAAATGTATGTCTGTGGACGAAGCGATTCGTTCCCTTAATCGCAAAATCTAATTTGGTTATCACCGACACCAGAACGAAGCGCGTGAAATCGACCTGCGTCATTTCTGTGTATTATAAAGAAATTTATTGAGCCTCTAGTAACAACTGATCGTAAATAAAAGTTACCTACTTTAACCCAGCTATACGCGCACATTATTTATTCCGATGACACGCTCGTATTCTCTTCGAATATTTAATAGCTAAATACGACCCGCCCTCTACTTATCACTGAATTTATTTAGGATAGAAAATATGAATATTTCACACTTCTTTCTAATAAATTACGTGGCACAGCAATCTTTTAACATAGTCAATGTCAACAACCGACAATCAAGTGTCTCATCGAAAACTCATTTAAAACTATTAATTGAAAAATTTTGGAGCAGCTTCGGTAGAATGTATAGATGTTGAAAGAAGGGCATATATTTTATTCTAAAAATAATATATGTAAAAAATTTATATATTATTATAAATGTACATATTTATAATAATATTCACTGTATTTATAAAGAATAACATTTTTGCATGTTTTAGCATATTTGAAAAATTATTTCATATGCGGTTATTTGCATGCTGTTTGTGAAACTATCAACAGTATTAAATTTATCAGTCATCGCGAAAAATTAAAGCCATTAAAATCATTATAATATCACTTGATTAAACTCATCGCTAGATCAAAGATGTCACATGGTCATCGAATAAAAGATACTCGTATAACACATTGGAAAAACAAATGTACATTTATATCGTGGCATTTACGTAAGTGTGACACGCGCAACAGACAAACACAAACACATCCGATAGCTGTTCACATTCACAGCGATTCACAGTCGATCTTTCAGTCTTGTACAGCATGCGTGCTGCGAAGAGGAACGGAACGCAGCTCTTATCCGCACGAGGTTTTTCGCTCAAATCGTGATTATAGAATATATTATCGGAAACGCGATCGCGATCTTGACCGACTGTCATACATTTTGGATTGCGAATCACGAAGCGTGCCGCTATCCATGCGATTCTGCATGACGTGTACATACGCACGTCACGCATCTCGCATCTCTTTCTGTTCTATATTCTTTACGCGACGACGATACCGCTCGAAGCGACGTACTCCAAACAGTCGCAGTGCCGTATCATACATGGTGGATTTAGTAAATGCAGTCAAACGAGATTCTACATCGTAAGTGAACAAAGGTAAACCATTATCATACGACTCTTCAAAAGAAACATTTTTCTATTGCGCGATATGTTACCGATAATCACGATACACGTATACATCTGTTATCTGTTTGACTGAAAAATATGTCTTTAACCTTTCATAGATATACGCTGCATAGATATAAACCGATGTTAATCAAATGTCAATTATTATTTAAGAAACCAAGTGAATTAACCATAATTTTTTGAGCAAATATAAAGAAAGTAACTTGATATTTCTAGCCTTGAATTAAATGTTGTAACTGATTTTTTTATCAGCGTTTCTAACATGATATATTGAGAAAAAACTTTTTAACAAAGTTTGCAATGAAGATTTTATTTAATTTTTGATTTAAATTAATTTTCGTTTAATTCAGATTTACATTCATTAAAACTTAGGGATATCAAAATTTAGCAGTTTAAAATAAAATATATTTCTTATTTCTTATCGTTTTTTAAATTAATGTTATCATTCGAATCTAGAATCTTATTTCGCTAAAATAAAAATATTTACATTGAGATAATAAATCAACATAATTAGTGCAATCAAATCTCTATCACGCAAAATATCAACTCTCCACACACACACACACACACACACACACACACACACACACACATATAT
Organism: Formica exsecta; assembly: GCF_003651465.1. NCBI lineage: Eukaryota > Metazoa > Arthropoda > Insecta > Hymenoptera > Formicidae > Formica > Formica exsecta. Next base: position 6,875,039 of record NW_021853485.1, read on the forward strand.
ATATATATATATTAAACTTATTTTATACAAAGGACAGTTGTTTTGTATTCGATCGTAGCAATGATGATCGTATTGCTCGACTCATTATATTAGCTGCTAATGAGCTCGTTTACGATCTAGCCTTCTGATCGAAGAAGGATTGCCACGGGAAAACGTGTAATTGGTTAAAATGGATCGGGTGAGAGGACAAACTTCGATGGGTAATTGTCGCTCCAGAAAGCTTGGCGTTTGCGTGAGCGTGGTTGTACTCGGGACCTTTATTGGTTGGATGCTATTAGCGTACACGGCGTTTGCATCTCCGACTACTAAACATGACACGTTACAGCAAGTGGTGTTTGTAAGTGACTTGCTTGTAACAATTGTCATCTGTTATCTCATTATCCCGTTCTCGCGCGTAATGTTAATTTAATTTTATAATATTAAATTTAATAAAATTGAAGTTGGTAGATATAGAAATATTTAATTAACGAATATTATTTAAGTACCATAAATGTATATGACGAAAATGTAATATTTATTAATATATATAAAATTAAATCTATAGTATATATATAAAATATCATTTCTACTAAATAGCATTTATTTAAAAATTTCATATGTAGTCAAATATTTGATAAGCGATAAATAACGCAATTAGTTTGCAATTTTTAAACAAATAATTTTTTTCTAATATACAGAAATTCTTGATTTTTTGACAGTTGTTTCGTCACGGCGACAGAACTCCTACAGAGACCTATCCTAAGGATCCTTATATAAATTACTCTTGGCCCAATGGCTGGGGCGCCCTGACCAAGGTTGGAGAAAGATACATGAATACCGTTAAATCGAGACGCTTCGTATATAATAATAATAGATAATATATATCTGGATTCGCCATAAATTAAATCGCATCTCTGCGCGCACAATATGTAACGGATATAAGACGTGCAATCGAGCGCGAGTAAGATATGGTATATTATCAATCTTGAAATTTGCTTCCAGAGAGGAATGCTTCAACTGTATGACGTAGGTCAGTGGATCCGCCAAGAATACGGCGCTATAATCGGTAATAAATTCGAAAGCGCAACCACGTTGGTGCGTAGCAGCTACGCGGATCGATGCATTATGTCGGCGCAGGCATTACTCGCCAGTTTGTTCGCACCAAGTCCCGAGGATATGTTTTTGCCCGGATTGACATGGACTCCTGTTCCTGTACATTCGATACCACGAAATTTGGACAAGGTATAAACAAAAGGATCGAATTTTTTAAATGTGTAAGCTAGAAAGTTTGAGATTTTAGACCGAGAAATTCTCTACAACATTATCGTAAAAGAATTTTTTTTATAGTAACTTAAAACTAAGGTTAAAATAGCCTATATGTTACCAAAAAATATTTTTCTTTTTCAATTTGGAAAATAAATATTTTTTCATATAAAAATTTAAATAGATTACAAGAATTACTCGTTAAAATATGCAGACCTATAAAGAAGCTTATTTGTCAAGACAATGATATTACAGCTAATAATAGTGAAGGCACCATGTCCCAGGCTAGAGAGAGCTTTAAAACAGGCTTATTTAGACGAGGCAAGAAGATCAGGCGCAAAAATGGCCGAATATTACAGAGAACTGACGGAGCATACTGGTCAGAATATGAGCACGATTACCAATGTCGAGTTTCTTTATAACACTCTCGAGATCGAGGAGCAACATGGTTTGCAACTGCCGGAATGGACGCAAAAGTTTTACAATAACGAGATGCGCGAAATAGCCGCTCGTGGTTTGACGATCTTCACTGACAGCACTATTCAAAAACGTCTTCTGGGAGGTACGATGGTATCTTTGCATCATTAGTATCGCTTTAGATGCGCTTTTTAAACTGCATCGCAGAATCGTTAGGATATTATATACCGTTACGAAATACCGTAAAAATTCTAATATTGCCGCATATATTTTAATATTTCCAGGTCCGTTGCTAAAGGAGATTTTATCGCATATGGAAGAGACTAGAACCGATTCTAAACCAAAACGATCTTATTTTTATTCCGCCCACGATATAACTATCGTCAACGTGTTGAGAACGATGGGATTCACGAACGAACTTTTTAAACCCGATTACGGAGCAACGCTCATATTCGAGCTGCATCTCTCCAATAATAGTGCCGATCAGGAAGTGAAGGTATGGTTATTCGTATCGTTATCGTAAAAATTTACAGTATAGCCATGAATATTTTTTGTAAAATCAGAAATTGTTTTGAATACATCACATAAATTTGAAAATGTTTCAAATTCTCAATAAGAATTTCATTATATTCCATCATTATATAGCAAATTTAAATAATAATTATGTGTGTATAATTGCCAGAAATCATATCTGATTAATATAATTAATAAATAATTTGCAATTATAATCACTGAGCATAATCACTAAGATTCATGCAGAATTTTTAAAATAGCTTACATAACATCATCGCGCACGATAAGTATATTTGCACACGCAACATAAAATTAAATTATAATTTTTATGTTTTATATTTATAAAATTATTTTTCTATAAATTTTTTATAAATTTCTTTCTTTTTACAAATAAAAAATTTATAGAATAATAATTTGACAAATGATGTAAGGTTAACATTTAGAGAGATAATAGATATGTTATGTATGCAATATTTTAATTCTATATATTTTTTTCTTTGTTATCATAGGCACTATATTTGAATAATACGGAGACGAAAATCCCGCATCCTTTGCAAATTCCTAATTGCATGAGTCCATGTTTATTGCAGAATCTGAAGCAAGTGTGGCGCGAAGTAATCCCGAATAATTGGGACGCAGAATGTGAAATATAAAATGTTTCGCTAAATGTTTTTTTGTATTGTTTCGTATACTTTATATATATCAATTTTTCAGTCACTTTTTTATGCGGAAATTGCTGTTACATATATATATGTGCAAAGGGATACAAAACTTAAAATGTTAATATATTTATGGATATATGCAAATAATATGTTTAAGTTAATATATAAAAATATAAAAGCAATTATATATTGAATATTTCTCTAAATATTATATCTTATAATCGTCAGTAAATATTGATATTTAGTATAAGAATTATAATAACTTGTGCATTTATATAATATCACCATCGACTGATAACGATTTATATAATGGATATAAAAGTTGCTTGAATAAAAAAGAAATACGAGGAGAGAAATTGCAATCTTATGTGCATAACAGTAATATAGAGAATTTCTTTGTTGTACTTACCAACATTGATCTGCTAATGAATGTGTTAATAGCTGGAATGTGTACTTCCTCTTTTACCTGTATATAGAGACGCATGCTGATGAAGGGTCCACGAATCTGTAAAAGTAAAATATGATATATATATATTAACATGCATAAGTTTATATGTAATTTGAAAATGTATGTATGCGTATTCGTTTATAAGATGTTTATATATATTCAGTATGAATGGTACAAAAAGTTTTACACAGAAGGCGCCTCTGACACCTTATTGCAGGGTAGCGTTATCATCAAGACAATTATCAAAATGGAATGTGTTAGCATTTATACAAGATCCGATAAATGATAAGAAAATATCTTTGACGACGTCTATATTGACATTAATATAAGATAGAAATTTTTATACGTGAGAAATCGTATTCTGTAAAAAAAATTTGAAATCTGAGAAAATTAGTATTTCTCCGAGAAAATAAATTTTTATTATATTATTTGTTGCTTTTCAATAAAAAATAATATGCTTTTAAAAAAATTTTAAATTATTTCTTTGATCATATATATATATATATACTGTTTGCTCAAATTATTCTTTATTTTGTTCATTCTTATAAAATGCTATTTTCGAATAAATTTTGATTTACTTTTTAAATTTTAATAATTTAAAAAAAAAACTTGTTTATCAAAAATATTCATAAATACTATTCTGTTTCTTAGAGAGAATGTAAAGATACTGATCAAATGTATAATACACTGCTGTATAACTTGGTATCCTAGCAAGCCAGTTGTAATTCGAGCGAAGCTTGTTAAGATGAATAAATGGACACGAAATCGTTTAACCGGGATGTGCCTGGTTTGCTTATGCAACGGCTGACACTGGCCATTTTGCATATTGTTACGTAATATCGTATGTGATTATTGCGTGAACTATTGTCTGTTATATCTAATAGTGCGTGAGCAATTAGTAATTAAACAGTGCAATGCGCTCAGTGCAATAATAGGAAATGTATCTTTCTGTGATCAATGTGTTTTATTTTCTGATAATTTTAAAGAAATATTTTATCGTCATATGATTTTAATCAAAATGCTTTTTAATTATGGCTTATTATGAGAAACGATTTAAACGATAAAAATAGTAATTTTTTAGCAAATAAATAAAAATAATTTAAAATGAGAGTGAAAATAAAAACATTTATTATAATTGTTTTGTTTTTTAATTATATTCTATGCAATGATGTTTCAGTCTGAAACACGAAATCTTCTCTCTCTTCTCGGGTGAGTTATAAAAGAATGTATTAATTATAACTTTTCTCACACACGATATTGCCTCATTTATTTTACTCTCCGCTATTTCCGCAATATATTTTACTTTTTAAGTCAAAGCAAGTCAAGGGAACTGCTATATATATAATATCATTTATTTAACAAGAAAGATAAGACATAAAGCTTAGCTTGTGCTTATCTTTCCCCATGATTCATTACTTGATGATTTAAATGCCGCGGTTTTATCCGCGCAGATTTATCGCTTTACTCACGATTCAATTGAGCGCACTATATAAGGGAAGGTCATAGTTATCGATTGTCTTTTGACATGGCCACACATTGTTAACATTACGCCTCTGTGTCGTTATGTCACTGTCATTCACAACCTTTCTATTATAGAATTACATAACTTACTATTAGTACATAGAAGGAAATCTGGAGTGATTTAAACACACATATACATTCTATATTTTTTACATATTTTCATTAAAAATTTCATTAAAAAAAAAAAATTGATCAATTTTTTTCTTCACATATCAATCTATCAATTTGCTATTAATTTGTATTTGTTATTTTTAACAATTTTACTTGTAATGTAAAATGTGCTCTGACAATTGCTTTAATTAAGAAAATAAACCCTCTGTTCATTAATACAATAGGTGCAGGTGAAAATGGAGGAAAAGGAAAGAGGGATAGAGCATTATTTATTCGGCGCTCTCACAATATATTTTTGGATAATAGATTATGTACATTATAATGGTATGCAATATTTGCGTGAGAATTGCTGCAAAAGTGTATTCGATACACATAAGTATATATAAAAAGAACAAACTCTCCACATAATCGTGTATGAAAGGGAGTGAAATTCTTCACTTAATTCTTCTCCTTTGAGAATTTAACAGATTTCAATGCAATTTTCTAACAGCACTCTATCCCTCCTAACCTTGAGCCTTTATTCAGAGAAAAATTCATTGTACCTTGATATATCTCTGCATACTTTGCCATCCAACGCTTTGAATATGCACAACAATAACAATACAAAATTTTCGCGAACGAATCAGATACGCGTGTTGTTTTTTTAGATTCGATTTACCGTCGACACATATCGCACGATTCGTACCCCACTTGCGTCCGCGAGTCTTACTTAGGTTTGAAAAATAATTTAAATATAACGAAAGCGGCAATTTCGCGTCTAACGCAATAGTGCTCAATTTCAGACATGAGGGCATACAGATACCGAGCGCCCGAAATGTTACGGAAAACTTTTGTAAAGCTTTTAACGGATGTTCCGCGCAAAAAAAGGCAATAGTAAATGCAATAGTAAATATTTAGAAGCGAAAAAATCTATTGGCACTTATATAATCGCGTTGTCTTATCGCGATTCTACGAGTAGTATAAATCATGTCCGTACAGTATATACATAAAATAAGAAAAAAATTGATATAAAAGATAATATAGTGATATTAAATACATAATATTATCTCGTTTTTAACTTATGTTTCCTTTCCTCGTGCAATTATTTCTCTTTGTTTCTCTTTTATTTACTCCGGATGAAGCGACGAAGCGTTCCCCGATAAAGTATACACATTCAACGTGAAATATTAAAGTTATAGAGATCGCGCGCGATCTCTTGTTAATCGACTTGAATTCGCGCATGCAACTCTCGCGTTCGTCGGCCAATCAACATCGCGGAAAAGCGATTATGCGATTATGCGATTATGCGAGGTATCTCGAACTTCGTATTATTAAGATTGACTAATAAATCTTTAAATTGCAAAAATCAATAACTAAAATATTTTCCAGCTTCTTTCTACATTTTTATAATTATGCTTTCATTTACTTTTGTCTATCCAATGATCTCTATTGTGACCTATTTTCTATTCAACAAATTAACCTGTATTTACTTGAATTATAATTGGATTAATTCGTCAATGGATAATTTAACTATGATTAATTAATATTTATAAGATGCGGTCCATATATATAAATAATATAAAAATCCGGTTCCACTATACCGTCTTGTTCATTCATTCACGCCTTGACAATTGTCAGTTGTCAGTCGTGCTGTCAGTCGGCCAGAGAGAGAGAGAGAGAGAGAGAGAGAGAGAAGGAGGGAGAGAGGGAGAGAGAGAGAGGGAGGGAGAGAGAGAGAGGAAGGGAGAGAGAGAGAGAGAGAGGGAGAGGGGGAGAGAGAGACCGCATCACTCCGCGTCTGTGCACGAGGTACACGAGGAAGGAGGAAGGAGTAAAGGAGGAAGGAGTGCCTGCCTCAGTCAGAGTCAGAGATCCAGTATATCAGTTCCATTTATCAGTGCGACTCCGCCTCGCGATCGTTGGCTCGCTTTTCTAGTTTATTCTCTCAAACTGCTCACGGAACGCAACGCAACATAACGTGTCTACCATCGGTTTGCGTCATCATTGACGATTGTGAACAGCTCCTCTGCCACCCCTACTACCATCACCACCACGTCCTCCGGAAGTCCGCGTTGTACGCGATCTTCCGCGGTCGATGTGCATACGTCACGTCGGCAGCGGATCATCTCGCCGTCGTCTTGACTAAGCGCTGCACTTTCCCATTAGTCCGCATCGGTCGTCTCGTCTATTGCGCTCTAGCAAGCGCGCTCGTTCAACCTTGACTGGCGGATCTGAACAAAGGTTGGTGCTCTCTCGGCCACGGCCTTCCACAGTCTTGTCCGTGCGCTCATCTTCACAGTTTTTGCGTTTTCGCACTTCGCTCTTCATTGCACGCGTTAAATATTTTGTTTCGAGTCTCGGAAAACCGAGTCTTGAAAGGTATAGTAGATGGAAGGAGGTGCTATGTCGGAAAAGAAGGTGGTACCGAGAACTTGCATGTGGTCGAGGGTTAAATTTTTTTTCCAGGGATGATGCTTCTCGCGATACTTTTCGTCTGCCTTTAAAGAATCTCCAAAGCACAAACATAAAATCTAAAGTGGAATACTTTGATTTTTAATTTACGTGATCTCTTTAATCTTTCTAGACCAAACTATTCCACTTTGGAATAACTGACTTTGAATTATCTATAGTAATAGTCTTATCATAGTATTTTAAATAAAGGAAATATATTTTACAATGGTATTTACAAGGTGTTAATTAAACTGTTAATGTACACAATGTTACTACTAAGCAACAAAAAAATATTTTGCTTGTTGCAGATCGCCAACATGTTTAGCTGGCTAAATCGTGAAGAGAATAACAAGCAAGATCTCTTTGAAAATGTTACCGAAGGTCTCAAGAGGATATACAAATCCAAGTTATTACCATTGGAGCAATATTATCAATTCCATGACTTTCATTCACCACAATTGGATGATCCAGATTTTGATGCAAAACCCATGATTCTCTTAGTCGGGCAATATTCAACTGGCAAAACTACATTTATCAAATATTTATTGGAGAGAGAGTTTCCTGGTATTAGGATTGGACCAGAGCCTACTACAGATCGATTTATAGCAGTCATGTATGAGGAGAAGGAGGGTGTTATTCCTGGAAATGCCTTAGTTGTAGATCCAAACAAACAATTTAGACCACTTTCAAAATTCGGCAATGCATTCTTGAATAGATTTCAATGTTCAACTGTAGCTTCACCTGTTTTAAAAGGCATATCCATAGTGGACACACCTGGTATATTATCTGGTGAAAAACAACGAGTAGGTGTTTCTTTTATATAGCTTAGTCTTTGATAGGTTACTTAATAAAAGATATATAATATTTGATAAATATGCTAAGATGTCTAAATATAAAATATTCTTCTTTAAGGTTGACAGAGGATACGACTTTACTGGTGTTTTAGAATGGTTTGCTGAACGTGTAGATAGAATTATATTGTTATTTGACGCTCATAAACTTGATATATCAGATGAGTTTCGTAGATCTATTGAGGCCTTACGTGGACATGATGATAAGATTAGAATTGTTCTTAACAAAGCTGATATGATAGATCATCAACAACTCATGAGGGTATATGGTGCATTAATGTGGTCTTTGGGAAAGGTTCTACAAACTCCAGAAGTGGCTAGAGTTTATATAGGCTCATTTTGGGATCAACCATTAAGATATGATGTTAATAGAAGGTAAATCCTTTTGTATGTCTTTTCTTTCTATATTAATTTATTATATATTATATTTGTAAGTCATGTGCATGAATCTTCTTTTAGGTTATTTGAAGATGAAGAACAAGATCTGTTCAAAGACATGCAATCGCTTCCAAAAAATGCTGCATTACGAAAACTTAATGATTTAATCAAACGAGCACGTTTGGCAAAGGTATGTAAAGCAAAGAATTTAGATTAAAAGATTGATCAATAGTTATTAATATTTTGAACTGAGTATAGCAAGTTTGAAACAAATCTGTAATTCTTATTATTAATTTACAGGTGCATGCATATATAATAAGCGCCTTACGAAAAGATATGCCAAGCATGTTCGGCAAAGATACCAAGAAGAAAGAACTGATAAAAAATTTGGGTCAAACTTATGATCAAATACAAAGAGAACAACAGATTTCACCTGGTGATTTTCCAGATTTAAAGAAAATGCAAGAGTGTTTAGCACATCACGATTTTAGCAAATTTAATCCTATTAAACCTAAGTTATTAGAAGTGGTAGATAAAATGCTCGCTGAAGACATTGCAAAGCTTATGGCTATGATACCACATGAAGAAGTCACCACAGTTTCGGAACCACTTATTAAAGGTATAATTTTTCAGTGCATATTTAAAATTTTTTATCTTGAATCAAATCTACTTTAACAGAAATTTTTAATATTAAAGAAAGACGGGGAGATCCATGTAACAATTCCACAAAATTTTTGCTAAAAAATAAATATAGTTTATTAAGGAATTGATATAAAGAAGATATGTAGTGATTGCATACTTTGATTTATTGAAAAATATTCATATTTTATTTATTTAATTTTAGGAGGTGCATTTGAAGGTGTAGAAGATCAAGTTAGTCCATTTGGATACAAAAGAGGAGAAGGAATTGATGCAGGAGCAGGTGAACCAGAATGGATTGTCAATAAAGAAAGATATAAATATGATAGCATGTTTGAATCACTTGGACCACAAGATGGAAAGATTACGGGAGCAGGTAAAACTAATTAAATTTTTACAAACATATTTACTCTTCTTAAAATAATATATCTCAATTTTTGCACAATTCTTTGTATTACTGTAGCGGCTAAATCGGAAATGGTCAAGTCCAAATTGCCGAACAGCGTACTTGGAAAGATCTGGAAACTCTCAGACATTAATAAAGATGGGTTCTTAGATTCTGATGAATTTGCCTTAGCTATGCATCTAATTAATGTAAAACTCGAAGGTTATGATCTCCCGGCCGAGTTGCCAGAACATCTAATACCACCATCAAAACGCGATACATAATATATTCTTCTACTGTAATTTATTAAATTTCACAAATGGCATGCGCGCATGCGGTTTCTTGAAGGCACAAGAAACCACAGATATTAGAACGACTTGTCAAGCGTGCGCTGATTGATGCCATTGGTTCACAGGTTTGAGAACTATAAAATTATACTTTTATTACCAGCTGTATCATATTATGTGTATACTATAAACGGTCCGAACGGGCCGACTCGCGTGAAGATACACGGTGCGTCTCGTTGTTGCGCGCTTACTTGGCGCGAGACACTACCGTGTCTCTTAATTATTCTGATAATATATCAAGGCCGGGGAACATATACAGCTTGCAATTTTTAGAGAAATACTGTGCAAGATTGATTAGTGCAAAAAATATATATACGGTATCTTTCAAATAATATTTTTCCGAAATATATATAAGTGGAGAAAAACTATACACATAGTATGCCATGCTTACTGGCATATTAGTATATAAACAACTTAGAATATTTGCTTTTATTTAAGATATTAAGTTGAATCGAAACTTTGGCCTTGGAATTGTATTTGTGCTTTATAACTTTGTAATTACATGTCCTGAATTGGAGAACGTCACTCGATCAATGAATAGAGACTGCATTTGGTTATACTAAAGCAAATAGCTTTTTTCTTTTTTTTTAAATAATAATATACAGGATATTTCTGACAGACCTGATCTAAATTTAGAGAAACATCATTTTGCAGATAAAATAAACTTAAATTTAATGTTTGAAAGTACTTCATTTGGATGAAATATATACAAACAAATATTTATTTTCTACTTAGTTAGAATTAATAGAAAATGTTTCCAAAATTGGGTCATTTTAGAATACCTTGTATACAAAAATAAAAAGAAAGTAAACAATGAACATTTATAAGAAGATAAAAGACTGGATAAAAGATGTAGACTTTGCATATTCTAAAAAAAAGAATAAATTTTTGAACTCTGACAAAAATTATTCTTAACACAATGAAAGAAGTTTATCTTATTCCATATATCAATCAAAAAATCACAGGAATGTCTGAATTCTTTAAATTCTTAAATAGAGAGAAAGAAATAGAATTCTTAACCAAGCTGACCAAAAAAATATATTTAAAACTTAAAATTTTGGTGAAAAAATACACAATTTTGTTCACTCTATGTTATTAATCAATAAGAAGTAATACATACAAGACAAATTATTTTAAGTTATAATTTTTGAATTTATTTAATCTTACTTACATTGCAGCTAATATCTGTTGCTCATATTATGCTATTTTACCAGACTTATTTAGATTATTAGATTTGTCTCTTCTCTGCAACATTGACCAAAGAATACGACGTTAGAAATAAAAGTATATCATACATGTGGGTAATATCAAGAAATTTCTAATTATAACATATATTATCATTAGCACAAATTATGCTATTTATAAAAATTTTGATATTCAAACACTTTTCTTTTTTCTATTTTATTAATTATGAAAAAAGCTAGGAGAATTTTAATATTGTGTATATTTGTTATTCTTTAATTATGCGCACTGTAAAAACGGCTCTAATATTACTTTGTTGAATTCTCGATTGCATTTTTCTATTAGCACTGCCTTCGCATGCCGCGAATTTATGTGATATCAGAAAATACATTCATATTATAAAAAACTGTTTGTACTATTCGAACAAATATTTACCTCAAATTTATATTAAAAAATAATGTAAAATAAAAATAGTCAAAAAGCAAGGCTATTTTCGGAATAAATAATATATATATATATATATATATGAAATTTAAGTACAGTTTACTTGCCAACAATTTACAAGAATGCGTATCCATTCTACGTTACATGTAGAATGTTGCTACAGAATTTTAATTCAGTCCATTTTTGCATTTATATAAATACATTTGTTTAATCCATATTTAGTTATTCTGTATTTTTTATTATGTATTTTTATCACTGTTGGCAACAAAATAAAAATTATTTTCTGTTTAACAAGTATCCTTTTAGTACTAATTATCGAGAAAAAGAGGAGAGGTTAAGAAAAAGCACAGCACATACATTTAGATACCTTTAATATACGATATATATATTTTAGTTCTTTATACATATTTATATAAACCATAAAATTACAAATAGTTTTTAAATATCTATATATGTGTAAAATGTAAAATATTTTATATAAAATATATATTATATAAAAAAATATTCGGATATAT
>NW_021853485.1:6887274-6891326 GCF_003651465.1 Formica exsecta
ATATACATACATATATATATATAATAGTTATATACTCGTGGAGACACTATTTTTAGAGGGAATGCATCAAAGACTTCATTGAATTGAATGTTAATGCGTTTACAAAGAGCCGCAGAAACTTATTTTTTATTAAGAGAGGTAAGAATACCAGAAATATTTAAAAAAAGAGAAATTTGATTTACTTCATATTTAGAAATGAAATGTATCATATCTATTTTTTTATTATACAGATTAAAACAAAACTGTTAACATATAAAAATTTAAAAAATTTTATTGGTATTAAATCTTTAATCTGTTTTTTAAACGAGATTTTTTAGGATTTATAAATCGTAATTTGTTTATTAAAAAATATTTTTACAAGTTTCAAAATATATTAGAAATAACATTTATTTATTAATTATTATATACATTATTTGTATATGTTTCTAAAGAAAATTTGCAAAATGTGTGTATCTGAAAATTGTTCCACATATAAAAATATGTAAAAATATCACAATACGATTTACATTTAATCTAATTCCTATTTTGTTCCTTTTAAGAAAATGGAATATGAGTTGTTCACGACAAGCCCCCAGTTGTGACAGTGGAGCACTGCGTACATTATAAACATATAAAATTTGTTAATTTCAGTTTAGGTATTCTTTATTATAATTCATCATGTTTTATGCGGACATTAATAATCTCTAAAATTTCATCCCTGATAGCCTCGGCCGTCGTCGCAGTAATTCTGATATCTTCTATATTATATCTATTCTTTTTCTTCTGCTTCGGTTTATATAATATTAGCGTCGGGAAAACTTTTATATGCGCGCATTCGTGCATGTAAAAGTTACAATTAATTCTTCCAAATTTCACTTTCTCTGATAACTAAAATTAAAACAGCAGATTATATAATTTTCATCAAATGAATTATAGAAAGCTAAACTGTGATTGTGTTTAGAATAGAATGACATTTACCTGAGCAGCAATTGCAAATTCGGGTTCCATCTTTTGACAGTGCCAACATTGCGGCAAATAAAAATCAATGATCCATATATACTTACTATCCAATGCTTTTTGGTAATTAGAAGGATTTAAATCATGGACTTTCTTTGGAAAGAAATTTGTTATCCATGTTAATATGGATAACGAGTCTCGTTGCCCATTGTACAACCTATAATATGTAAAATAAAAATAATGTTGTAACATTATCTTTAATTTTATGTATTAAAAGACTTATTGTATATGAATACACACACGATTAAATTATGAATTATAATTACTTACGCGATTGTACTTAAACCTTCGCTTCCTAATGGATACATCCTAATGTTGGGATAAGAACGTATTCCTTGCGACGCGCACAAGGAAGGTTCAGCCTCACAATCTACACTGGCCACATTTATAAACGACAAACTGCTTAGTGATTTTGCAACAGCTATCCATTCAGATGCTAATCTTTGACATGGTGCACACCATGGTGCAAAATAATCAACAATCCACATAACTTTACTTTTCTTTTTCGTCAGTTTACGGTGGAAGTTTTCCGACGTTAATTCTATAACTATATTAAATAATAAAAACATAAGATGAAGAAATGAGAGACACAATATTTGTATATATTATCTCTTACCTGATGGATTTCTTTTTTCATTAATGAATTGGATAATATTCATAGCTGTTTTTTGTAGTGTAAATTGATATGTACTGCTGCCATTTACGAGCATTGCAGTAGGATAATGCTGTATATTGTGATGATGGCATAGTATAGTATGAACAGTGCAATCAATAGTACCAAAATGGACAACTGATGCATCAAATTCTAATGATGCCCTGCGAAGTTCCGATAGAAACCGTATACAAGGTGGACACCATGGTGAATACCAATCTAAGAACCACACTTCATTTTCTGTAACATTTTCCTACAATTAATATTGCAAAATCACGCTAAAATTTAGCATGTGTTTTTAGGTACCTTTATCTCCTTGTAATATCGATAATGCTTTCTCTGCAGAGAGCGCCCAAACGTTTGTAGTTTTCACACTAATCTGTACAAATTTGATGATATCATTGTTAGTAGCTTTTCCATGATTCAATTCAAATGCTCCACCAGGCTTAAGCATGCCCCAAACTGGATAACGATTGATGCCTAATTTATTACAAATCTGCTGATTTTTACCACAATTCATTTTACCTGTAAAGATATATTGCATATTATATAAAAATATTCTACAGTAAGTCCATCTCTAGAAATCCATATATGCAAACTTTTACCTAAATTAACACCATTGATTGAAAATTTTTTCATTTGCAGATTTAAATCTTTCAGATTTGCCGAATCACCAACATAAAAACATATAAGCCAAGCAGTATTAAACTCTGTTCTCTTAATAATCTGCAAATTATATTAGATATATTCGATTAATACAAAATTTGAAAATACAGAAATTGTGTATCTATTATAGAAGGGCTAACAAAATAATACTTTACTCACATCAAAATCTTTGTCGGTCAGCTCTTGTGGACTTGGCAATTGTTCCAAGAGTTTTTCTATTAATGTATTTATATCAGACATACTATTAAAGAATACAGGTTCCCAAGAAGATGCATCATGCATCGGCAGATAGACTGCGTGTGTATTGAAAGATATCTTCTCATGATACCTGCCATTCTCGCATATAAACACTCTTACATCAATTAGCTTATCCTAGAAAAATCACACATTATGTTGTTTAGAATATTAATATAGAATAAATACAATATTCTGGTAAAAATGTATCTCACTGAAAATAAATGTTCATATGAATAATGTGATATTTACAAATGTGGCTGCTACTATAAGCCTTTCATCAGAAGTGAAACAGTTCTGCTGATCACCGCATATAAAAATTAGCATGGCTCTTTGAGTAACGATGTTGCCATGTAAAAACAATTCCCATTGCGATTTACTTATTTCAGGTATGCGGATATTTAATCTATCTAATGCAAATCGCATAATGGCTTCCTGTGATTTTTCTTCTGTATAATGCACTCCATGCTGTGAATTCTTTGAGACAAAGATGAGTTAGTATTTCGTCTTACTGACAGATATGGTCCATATATGTGGAAGAAAAAATATCTAAAATTATGTAGAATCTATTTCCTAAGAAGAAATAATATATAGATAAATTAGACATCCTCTCTTTTTCTATCTTTGTATACATATACCTTTTTAAAATAAATCAGTGTAGGATAGGCACGAATTCCTACTCGATGGCATAATGGCCTGTCATATTCACAGTTCACTGCTGCAATTTTCATAATACCATCGAGTAACTTAGCTATTTTCTTCCATGTTGGTGCTAAATGATGACAATGACTGCACATCGGAGAATAGAAATTCACAAACCAACTTGATTCAGAATTCATAACATTTTCAACTAAAACGAAAATTTATATATATATAAAGCATAAATATTAATATTCAATTTGTTTTAATTAATTCTTAATATTTATAGATTTGTTTATATATTGACTTAATAACTATAAATGTAGTGACCATAATAATTCTTAATAAGGAGCAGAAAAAATTATGTACTTACAATAATCATTTTCTTCCAAATTAATAACATATTGATCATCTTCATATATAAAACTGTTTTGATAGTAACTCCATGAATGATAGGTTTGCTTTTTATTAAAGTTATTAAGACCATCTTCTCCATAAAGATCATATTTTTTTCTTAAATCATTATCCTTCAATACCTCGTAAGCTGTTGTTAATCGAATAAACTTGTCATGAGCATTTGAATCATCCTGAAATGTTAGAATATTGTTAGCAGTATTTTAGACAATGATAATTTATTATATTATTTATATAATAATAATTAATATACACTATTTTTATCAGGATGATGAATGATAGCCAACTTCTTAAAAGCCCTTCGAATTTCATCCTGGCCAGCTGTTTTATTTATACCAAGGATTTCATAATAATCTTCTCCTCGTATTAAAGTAATAATAACAAAGAAAGTAAGAATAACTTGGTACCTATAATAGAGGAGAGATTTTAAAATATACAATTAGATATAAAT
>NW_021853485.1:6891346-6898514 GCF_003651465.1 Formica exsecta
TATAATTAAATATATATTTCATAATATAAAACTAAATTCTATTCCAAAAAATTGTATTTTATAATTAAATTAACAATATTTAATTCACAAAATAATAAAATTTTGTATAAGAACTATAGTATCAGTAATTAATTGAAAATCAAGTCTTTTCTAGAAAACTGAGTATATAATATATAATATATATAATATGTACTTACATTTCTACAAAGTTTTATGTTGCAACTAAAATTAAATTGTTGCTTCCGACAATGTGATTTAATACTTTGCTATCAAGTCAAAATAGTCAATTATATTTCACCACGTATTCTTATAACCACCCACGCTTTAGCTTTGTGACGATATTACACTCACATTTTACCGTATTTGGATCAAACAATCCTAACCTGTTCAATTTCCGTTGGCAGAAAGAAAGAAAACATTTATAGATCTTTCATAAATATAATCAAATACTTCTAATATTTTATAAATATAATAAAATTAACTCAAACATAAACTTTTTTCCAATTATAATATTTATTTTTCATTGTACTCCGTTCTTCAAACTTATTTAAAAATTATATTCCACATATTTTTTGTCTCTTTAATTTAAGAGTTTTATTTCTGATAATTCGTTTTACATATAATTATATTGCCTTACAAATAGTATAATATATTCTCTTTTTATGTACACAGACATGCAATTGGATTTGTTTATATTAAGATGTTTAGAAAAAAGTATTTGAAAATGCTACATTTTCGCGGGATATGTCACGTGACATCATTCGGACTTGTTGGCTCTTTGGGTATGTTTCCAATGGCCGCGTTCAGCAGAGATAGTGCTCCGTTATCGTCTTGTCAACACTCGACGTTGATTTGTTGATTCTAAAAGTAAAAGCCAATCATGTTCGATTACTACTGAGCGGTTTTCTCGCGGTCAATGGTCGCGTTCAGCAGAGAAAACCGCTTAGTAGCAATCGAATGTGATTGGTTCTTACTTTTAGAACCAACGAATCAACGTCAAGTGTTGACAAGACGATAACTGAGCGCTTTCTCTGCTGAACGCGGCCAATAGCACCTAAAAAGAAAGCAAAATATACATATTTTCTTTAAAAGAAATTAATTTATTTTTATTTATAATTTGTATAAAAATTTCAAACTCTCGATAGATACACTTTAACATAACATCAAAACTTTATTTATGGAAAGATATAATAGTAGCGAAGAGAAGATTCTTTTGATAATATATAGCTCAATCTTCGAGAAGGAGAGCCCAACTGTACATCAAAACAAAATATTACGATCATTAACCAATTAATGCGGTTAAATATAACTATCTCAAACTAGTATTGAAATTAGTCTACATTTCCGCAGCATTTTCGTCGCTGAACAAGTTGTCCGATTTTTATACCGCATGCATAATTAACATTTTGCACCAAATACGTTGTTATTTGAAATTTCGGGTATATGACAACGGCCAATCAAACGAACGCATTAGGACGCGCACAGGAGGAAACTTTGCCATTGGTCATTGACGAAATAGGCGCGCAAGCATGGCCAAGCTGCTTCGTGCCAAGCCTATCGAGTCCTTTCAAGTTAAATTAGTGCTAAATAATATCAGTTGAAAGCACAAACTCAATTACATTTTAAATATTTGAAGTGCATTTGTGCATTAATAGATTCTGTCACAAGAAACGTGAAGATCAGGAAATGTCATCGAGGCGAACTCGTGCAGGTACAGGTGAGACAAAAATATATATTTTGACGATTTTCGACAGGATCTTGAAGATACAAGGTTATAACTTTTCTCATATTTACAATCGTTTTCACGTTTGCGTATATTTTGTGTGTGTTTAAAAAATTCATGATTTTGACATTCTTCGTTCCGATTTGTTACTGAAATGACTAGTGATTAGATCAATCTTAAAGCTTCATGTTCTCTCGCAAGTTTTTCATCGTGAAAAGAATATTAAGATAATCTGTTATTTTGCAGCAATAGTGGAACAATCTTCTGTTTCCACCAGATCTAAGACGCAAAAAATAAATGATATAAACAAAGATGCTCCAGAATTTATACAGCGAACTAGACAATCGCAGAGGAGAGAAAAGTCTTTGGATATCAAGAATAGTTTGGAAGCCACTGCTAAGCAAAGTGCAAGAAAAGAATCGCCTGATGCAGCGGTAATATTGAGAAAGTCTGTAAAAAAGAAATCTCGCCGAAGATTAAACTTAACGCAAGATGCAGAAGCTGAGGATAAATTTACAATACAAAGTCCAAGCATGGATACCAATGAATCAATCAAAATATTAAAAGATAGACATAACAAAATATCGATGACAGAACACATTAAACACGATCATTCTCAGTCAAGCACTTTAAAAGATTTAGATTCATATAAAACGCTTAACAAAAAATTACAACAAAAAATTGTTGCCACAGGTGTAAAAAATTTATCTATTATTATCACACCCAAAAGCACACCACCTAAGCTTAGTCTTACTCCTCACAGATCTAAGAAAACACCCAAAAAATCGCCAATTTCTTTAGGCTCTCCAAAGACACATTCAATAACTGTCCCAAGACTATTTAAAAGTCCAAGAAAATTGTCTCTTCTTACCACATCTGAAGAGAATTTAAATAAATCAGATAATAAGTCTCACGATGAGAAGTTGGAAAAAACTATGAAAGATAAGTTAAGCAATTATTCTATATCCCACAAGAGCCCATTAACGCCACCAATAACAAAAAGGAAACACAAGAAGTCTGATAATTTAAAGGCAATTGTACGTAAATTCTCAAAATCTCCAAAAATAGTATTGAAATCTCCAAAATCAAAGAAATCAAAATCGCGTAAAATGAAGTTATTATCTCCATCTCAAAAAGTTAAGAAAAATTCATTAAAAACATCTCCTACTAACATTACTTCCGATACAACACCGGATCTTGATACTGCAAAATTAAAAAGTAGCACAAAAAAATCTTCTCTGTCTAAAGAAAAAAATTTATCAAGAATTAAACATAGATTAATGAAGGGACTGACAGTTTCACAGAAGGAAGATGTGCTAGCAGAACCAATAGTGTTATTGGAGAGACTACCACCCGAAAAAATACAGAATATGCTAACACCTGCTAATAAAATTCGATCAGATACTTCAATCACAATAAGATCTCCATTAATCAATTTAGAAAACAATTTCAAAGTATTTACAACTTCTGCTGGATCAGATATATCTGTTAATCGAAATTCCAATACTAAATTAAAGAATGGAAATGTAGAGAAACTCACTAATAGAGTATCACCAAGAATTAAACATTATACACCGGTACAAGAAAAAGATAGATTATCAATACCTTTAACATCCACCCCACAAGAGGAGAATATATCATTAATAGATATGAATTTGACATCCAATACATCCATTATACCTATAGATAATACACCTATTAATACTAGGTCAAGATATAAAAATCAATCCAATATATCCAATGTAATGCATAAAAGCACAGCCATTGAAAATATATCTAAATCTTTATTTGATAATGATATCAGTGATACTAGTCAATTTCACACCTCAAATGTCACGAAACGAGACACTACTTATGATAAGGATAGTTTGACAACATTACAAAAGGAGCAAGAAAACAAAAAGCGTAATACCTATGAATTGGAACAACCGCAAACTATAAGTTTACGACAGATGATCAAAAAACGTACTTCAATAGATGCAAATTTAAGCTCCAGAGAAAATTTTAAGAGAGCTAAAGTACATTTTGCAGATGGAAAATTTGACACAAGCAGTGCATGTAATTTAGTTAATAAATCAGTTGGGTTGCAATCCAACATATTACACAATGTTAATACGCAAAAGAATAATATAAATTCAGCTCAGAAATCGAAAAAGGTTGAAACTCCAAATTTTAGTCGACATTTGTTAGTTTCTTCTTTCAAGGCGAGATCAAGTCCAAGAACAAATATAGTTACACCGAGAGCTGAATTAAATGGAATTCGAACATCAAAATCTTTTACATTAATAGAAAAGAAATCAGGTAAAGAAAATTAAAAAATTGCTTGTATATTATATTTATTTTAGTTTTGATAACATATATATTTATATACAGAGAAGAAATCGTCGACGAAAAAAGTACCAAATTTCGGAAAAATACACGAACAAATGTTTGCTAAATCAGAATCGGTAGTGGATGCAAAGAAACGTTTGGAAATCAAACACTTGGCATTCAGTAATTTAATAATATTTATTATTCTTCAAATATCGACAAAATTATTATATATCTTTTTCACTTTGCATAAATTACTTGTAGCTGGGAAGAAAGTTGTTCCAAAAATAGATGCAGAGAAGGAAAAGAAAAGACCATTGCCAACCGACACAAAAGATGGTACTCACAATAGATTTGGTTTCAAGCTAAGAAAAAACGAAGCTACGCATGTCATATTGACAAAGCAAACTACTTATTCAAGGTACTTCAAATTGATTTCAAGAAAAAATTACATAATTATGCATGAACAGCTTATTTGCAAAACAATATGCATATAAATTAATCATTTCGTTTTTTATTAAAATGATTTGTTTTATTAATTGCTAAAATTATATAAAAGGACTTAAATCTTATTTTACAAATATTAAATTAAATCTCATCTAGAGATCTCTGTGTAAAAAACTTCAAAATAATTTAATCTAAAAATTTATATAATATAAATATTTGCAGGGAAAAGCAGCAACAAGAAACGCGGATGACGCTGAAGGGTGTACGAACGAATCGACGCTTTGAATTACAAATGAAAGCTCGCAATCTAAATCCATAAAGATCTGTGTTTTGTGATATCTTGTAACTTGAGCTTTTGATAATGTATTTTATTGCACAAGTTATCGAGGTATGAAAACATTTTTGCTAATATGTATTACTATAACCATATGTATTACTATAACCGTATGTATTACTATAACCTTGGAAACTTGGAGAGTTTTACAAGATATATTTCACATATTTTATCCCACATTCATTTAAGTATAAAGATCAAGAAATATGTATATCATATTCTGTCCTTTAATTTTTATTCTAATGGAAAAACTACAATCTTGTTTTTGTTACATATAGAATTGATGAATTACCATGTCAATTCGCAAATAAAAATAAAATTAATGTTGACAATGATTTTAAAATCTTTAAATTATAAATATTATTGATTTATATAGGGATAACAAATGATTTGATAGTTTATAAAATATAAAATAACTCTCTAATGTAACTCTCTAATCTCTAATGTAATTTGTAAGGTAAATGTTCTATAATATTTTTCAGAATTGTCATAAAACTATTGATTGAGATTTCAGTAAGTCAGTTCAAAACTGATTTAGTGAACTTTCATAATCTATATTAAAAAAAAATTCAACTTATCTCTTTATATAATTAAGTTACTAATAGTATTGCCAAATAAACTTGGATGATTATACTAATTTATTAATTTCTTATTAATTTCTCGGCTCTTGTATAAATTTGCTAACAGCGAAACTCGCAATCTTTTGAAATATATATAACTCCATTGGAAAATTTTGTTTATCATGTATGCACAAGATACACTCAATGTTTGTCAACATTGTCGATAAGCTGCAGTTTTTTCATTAATCTTAAATATTTTTGACTAAAGGTGTATGTATCTGAAAAGAAAGATTATTTCGCCATAAAATAAGGGACAATCACTTTGTTTACTCTCTGATAACGAGGAATGGAATAGTCATAAAGAATCTTTACTTTATAATACAAAGAAATTAATAAATCTCGTGCGAAGATACGCGACGCAAAAGAGTTGAATCAATCACTATTAAGGAGGCTTTGACATAAAATAATAGCTTTATTTTATAAGTCAAGTTTCTTTTTTGAAATAGTTTCTATTTATATGATAGCAAGAGGATTTTTAAGAATATTGTTATATATATATATATATAATAGAGATAATAGACGTTTGGAAAATAACTAGATATATATAATCAAAGATAAATATCATTGATATCTTCCTTCATCCGTAATCAACACCTCTTATGATTTCATCGGAAACGATGTAAACGTGGTCTGAGAAAGCGTGGTACACATGTGCACATGCGTGCATAACAACACACATGCACACGTCTGTAGAAATGCGCTGGCAGCAGGGCAGCACACAAGTCAAGGTAGCCACAACATGAGGGAAAAATCGCGGTGGTCAAATGGCTGTCATCGCTTTTTATGACAGATGTTTTGCGTGATTAATCTGCTTTGTTAATTCACGATCTCGCGTGCACGAATGTATCAGGCGAGCTGTCTTCTCTCTTGAATCTCGCGCGGCGAAGCACGCGTCATCGCCCGTGTTGTCATCATCCGAACTGTATAAAAAATTTCGTCAGACTTGGAGCAGACAGAGAGCGAACGAGCATCAAAGGAAGAAGAACGCGCCTCGTCAAATGTCTCGCCTACGAAGCGGTTAGATATCTTTGAAGAGCAGAGAGAGAAAGAGAGACAGACTTGGAGCCAGCTGGTTTTGCGAGTAACCCGTCGTGGCCCATCGTGTACGCTAAGAAAGCGTCGTCCGCGAAGTGCCGAAGTGTCGTGAAGTGATAATATCGCTCGGGGAGTCCAACGACGGACATCACATACCGAGCTATCAATCGCGAGCGCGACAACAATGGCAAAGACGTACGATTATTTATTCAAGTTGCTGCTGATCGGTGACTCCGGCGTAGGCAAGACTTGCGTGCTGTTCCGATTCTCCGAGGACGCGTTCAACACGACCTTCATCTCAACTATCGGTATGTGTGAGACGTGTCTTCTCTCCCCCCCCCCCCCCCCCCCCCCCCCCCCCCCCCCCCCCCGGACTTTGCTTTACAATGTAGCATGTACTTTGTAAGTTTGGGTCCCCTATTCGCTATATTTACCAAAGTTGCTGCTAACGGTTAATTTTCTGAAAATTTATTGATTTATGTCTGTATTATAAAATAAAATAATTATATTGTGTCTTATAAGACAATATAATGAAAGCAAATAATAAAGACAAAGTTATACATTTTTAATATATACTACCTTGTTTTTTTAATTATTTTCAGAAAATTAACAGTTAGCAGGAAATTTTATTATAATTTTATTATAATTAACATTAAAAATGGCTAATACTAAATAGAGAGAGGGAGAGGGAGAGGGAGA
>NW_021853485.1:6902926-6907125 GCF_003651465.1 Formica exsecta
CCCTCCACCCCTCATTGCTCTATCATTAATCGTCTTCGTCGTCGCGCTCGGAAACGCGCGCTCCAGGGTGTGTCTCGAGACACATGTATCCTGTACGCGCGGGGCGAATGTCATACGAGTATATTAGACAAAGAGCACATTATACCGAGCTCCTCACAGTAACGTGATTCATCGTGTACCAGATACCGGCGTTACTCGTTTGCATTTATCTCTCCATATCCTTATAAGAGTGCTTCCTTGATTTATGATTTTGTTGTACGTTACAGGCATTGACTTTAAAATTCGTACCATCGAATTGGACGGCAAGAAAATTAAACTACAAATATGGTAAATATGTTTTTGTAATGTTCTTTCTTCTCATTCCTGTTAATTAATTTGTATTAAATGTGATTTACATTTGTAGCATAAGATTAAACTCGACTATATGTATATATTTGTAGGGACACTGCTGGACAAGAAAGGTTTCGTACCATAACCACAGCTTATTATCGCGGAGCGATGGGAATTATGTTGGTGTATGATGTTACAAATGACAAAAGTTTTGAGAACATTAAAAATTGGATTCGGAATATAGAGGAAAACGCGTCTGCGGATGTGGAAAAAATGTTATTAGGTAATAAGTGTGAGCTTACAGACAAGAGGCAAGTGACTAAGGAAAGGGGCGAGCAACTAGCTGTCGAATATGGCATTAAATTTATGGAAACCTCGGCAAAATCTAGTATTAACGTTGAAGAGGCTTTTTATACTTTGGCACGTGACATCAAAGCAAAAATGGAAAAAAAATTGGTAAGAATGCATGTGATTTGTACCACATATATTTCAATAAAGTTAAGAATATTATACTTATCATATCTAAATATGGATTTATATTCATTAATCATTCATATTCATATTTCACAATGTATATAAAAACTTTCATATTTAAAAACTTACTATATAAATGTCAATAAATAGAATAATATATAAATCTAAAAAAAAATGCTTAAGCAATACTAAATTGAACATTAGTTTTTATGAACAAGAACATTTTTCTCATATTTATTATAAAATAACCACTGTTTCTCTGTTTCCTGTCTCTGTTTCTCTGTGTTTGGTGCTGGTCTATCTTGGCAGAAGGTAACTTTTTGTACACTGTTTTAGTTAGTCCCTAAAATTCTATATGTAAAACAATATAACAATCCATAAAGCATTGTGGTCAATGCTTTATGGAAATTTTAATCAATGCACGTTGTATTATTAATCCATTGTGATTCTTATCTATTAAATTATTTTAACAGTATTGTATGCATTTCTGTTTGATACACATGTCTGCTAGAAAGATATTGCGTGACTTTTTTGTTAATTAAATATGCATATTAATTAAGAAAAAACTTCATACATTAAGCAA
Organism: Formica exsecta; assembly: GCF_003651465.1. Lineage (NCBI taxonomy): Eukaryota > Metazoa > Arthropoda > Insecta > Hymenoptera > Formicidae > Formica > Formica exsecta. The sequence goes on from NW_021853485.1 coordinate 6,904,314, forward strand.
ACAAACTTTGCATATCGGATATTAATTTCAGTTCATGCTTTTGTGTGTGTGTGCGTGCGTGCGTGGGTGCGTGCGTGCGTGCGTGCGTGCGTGCGTGTGTGCGTGTGCGTGTGCGTGCGTGCGTGCGTGTGTGTGTGTGTGTGTGTGTGTGTGTGTGTGTGTGTCTACATGTGCAAGAAGAATAAAAAATGCGTCTTTTTCACATTATGTTATATTTTGACCTTGTTTTATATTTAGTATTATATTGCAATACTCATATTAACATACTTTATGATTAATATTTCTAATAATACTATTGATTTTTATAGTAATACCTATGCTATGTGCTTGCATTTAATAACATTTACTACATCTTAATTATCAAACTCTAATTTTTGCAGTAACAAGCAACTCTTTATTTACTTTATGTGCAAATTGTATTAAAAAATATAGTAAGATTACAACAAATAATTAAATGTACAATATTAATAATGTATAAAACAACAACAACAACAGAATGTTATAATATGTTATGCGTTCTGCCAATGTCATGTTTTTTTATTTTCTGCAGGAAGCATCAAATCCACCAAAAGGCGGCGGTCATCAGTTGAAAGCTTCAGAACCACAGAGGAAGCCACCCAGTTGGCTCGCTCGTTGTACTATACTCTGACCCTCCAAATATTTTCAATTGTTCAGCGAGAAGACACACTTATTTACTATCATTAAATACTTATGTTCATTTCGTCGAACAAAACTGATGTTTTGTGGAACTTTTTACGTCCCCAGTATTGGGTTTAGCGGGCTTACTCCTTGACAATGAAACATTCACAATTGTATTAAAAACTCGGAAATTATTTACATGAATGCATTTTTTGCCGAAAAGACCCTCAGAGGAGAAAATATGTGTTAAAATTTTCTATTTTATTATATATATATAAGAAAAAAGTATATTCATACACATTTTAATGAAATTATGACAAATTGCTATGCGTTCTTCAATTCGTTAATCACTATAATTAAACGAATTTTTATATAAGTTTTTGTGATAAATATATCGATCGAGATTTAATGGTCTTATATCTTATCATGCCATTCCGAAAATTTATGATATAATTATTAAATCAGTTAAAAATTGCTATATGTGACATATTAAACACACAATGAATTTCTCCTCTGGCGTTTTTACACATATTTAATGAGTATGATCACATTTTTTTTATCAGAAAAACTTGAGTATAAAAGTACATATTAATTTTATGGCAATGGGATAAAGTATACATTTTTTCATACATGCAAAATTCTATATTCTTTCAAGATGATTTATATCATGTGTGTTGTTTGGAGGACCATGTGTCTGTAAGAATATATATAGAAACATACATCACACATCACATGCAACATCACATAGAACGACTAAAAATTAAAAAAATAAATAAGATTAAGCAGTATAGATATCACAATCGTTTTTATACTGTTATTAAGCAGATATAGCTTTTTCACAAAATTAACGGGAAAACGTAAAGTGTACTAGAGCATTAACTATGATGTAATTAAAATGCCTTGTGATGAATTGAACAAGAACTTTATAGACAATTTTGTTATATTACAGATAGTCATAGAATTTTATTAAGTCTAAAGGCTCTTGCACATAGAACGTCAATGCATTATGCGTGATAAAATGACACGATAGCTAATCGATTTACAACTTGTCCGTAAGAACGAAAGGTTAATTGGTTAGCACGTTGCTTTTAGCACGCGTAACACATTGACGTGTCCTGTGTGTAAAGGCTCTTAAAAAAAAAAGACGCGAGGTTTGTTTTCCGGTAGAATTATTATTTTATAGAGGTAGATTCGCGCGCGTTTAAGAATCTGTAGCAGAAAATCTCTTTTAATTGCTGGTTGTCACGATATGCAAGTTTATATTTTTACTTGCAAGACTTAAGTTTGCATTTTTACCATCAGAATTTGTTCAACTTATATTTAAATATACGAACGATTATTATAATACATTTTTTATTAATCATGTATACACACATGTTTCAGTGTATTTATTAGTAAAAAATCCTATCCTGTTATTTTTCATATAGATTGTGGAAGTAAATATTTATTTTTCTGGACAAACATTATATTTTACAAGCTTCTCTGTGAATTCTACATTTCTGACCGACATTGAAGCTAGCATATATTCCAAATCTTTAATTTTTGCTTCATTCTTTTTATGTATCGCGTGTGTGCACATATCCAGAATTTGTAAGCGTTGATTAAGGCCGATAATCGCTTCGCAAGATTTTTGCAGATTTTGATGCTCTTGTGAAAGTTTCGTGATTTTCCTGAAATCAATCATGAAAATTTCATGAATATACTAATTATCGTTAAAACAGTATAAAAATAAATTTTGTTTTATCATTGCCATTATCGTTACAGAAAAATTGGAATACAAATTAATTGAAAAATCTATCATTAAAGTCAAGGTAAATCGAGACTGAAAATAAAATCATATGTATATTTACGTGTATTAAAATGTACGCGTATATATATATTAAAAGTAAGATTATATAAAATAATATTACATAAGATGTAACATTTTTTATATATTTAACACAAAGAGGAAAATGGGCTAATGAGAGCTTACAATACAAAAAAGAATATAGTGCATATATACATATATGTGTGATAATATAAAAATCGTGTACTCCAACCTCCACGCAATTTATAATGTCTCAGATAGAAAGTAAACAAGGTGAATTTCCTAAATGATTCCAGCCATTAATGAACACAAATGCATCCATACGATATTGCAAAAATGCCATCGTGTTTAAAACTAAAGAAAGAG
>NW_021853485.1:6912137-6957685 GCF_003651465.1 Formica exsecta
TATTCGTAAAGAAAATTGCAATGTCAGGGAGTATACGATTTTTATATTATCATATATATGTATACACTACTCTTTTTTAAATCGTTTCTATATATATAACACGAATAATTTCTGTTGACAATTACTGTATGAGGATGGCTCGAAAAGGAATTGAAACATTAAATTAAAGGATTTTTATGAAAATTTTAATTCTTTTTATTCGCGCTCTGTTTTCTGCGTTAGGCTCTTATTAGCCTATTTTTCTCTTTGTGTTGTATGCTATATATTAGAGCCTTTTCTTATTTTTATTGTTTTTATATATTTGTTACATGAGAATAGAAAGATTCTTTTTAGTTAAGCGCGGATGCTTATCATGGAAATTTTCGCGATACAATGGGTCGACAAATTTATTCTTGACGAGGTCGAACTTACTGATCGATAGCGGTAATAGTGCGCAAATTATCATGTTCCAGTTCATTTAACGTTTGCTCCAATCTCTTGTTGCTCATCTCCTTCTGACGCAAGTTCTCCTCTAAGCTTTGAATTTTAATTTTACATTCGGTCTCGTGCACTTTAGCGGTCGTGGCTTGATTCATCAGAGAGTCGTATTGTTTCGCCATCGCATTGTATTTGACTTGTAATTGAACGCTCTCGACCTGATTTTTCGTTTGCTGTTGCTGTAATTCGTTCACTGCATTCATAGCCGCTTTCAATTGCATTTTTAGTTCGTGAGAAACTCTACGCTCTTTTTCGAGTTCTGACTCCGTATTGTATAAAGCGTGATGAGTTTCCAGAAGTTCCTTTTGCATCACCCGCAGGGTATCCTGCACTCTCGAAACATGCGAAATATAATTTATATGAGATAGCCTAGGGTAAATTGCTGGATTCATACTTGAATAAGCAATCGCAGAAAGAGCTTATTTCATAAAAAGATATATAATAATTTTCGCGCGTGTATAACTGCTTGTTAATTATTAAGAATTCCATTTCGAAAGTTTTTCAAAAAATTAAATATGTTCAGCATATTTGGATATTTGAAAATTCCAAATTACAGAATAATTTTCTTTAAAACAAAAAATTCATTACTCTTTTTTTAACATTGGTTTGTAAAAAAATTTATTCAAATATGCTTTTTGATTTAATTCGCGCGTTTTTTTTGTTATAATTTAGATTTCTTTGAATATATCCAGATATTTTGCAATATCTACATTTCTATATATGCATATATTGTCGTTATCTTTTACGTTATTTAAAGAGAAAATGAAATTCTACAGCTAATACAGGCTCGCGTAAAAGGCTAAGGGTACGTATCAAGTGTTAATCAATATAACAGTCGTATTCACCGTATTATTTTGCAGCTCGTATAGCTTTTCTCCAAACTGTCGTTCTAATTGAGAGATTTCTTGTATATTCGATGTCTTCGTATCATCATCCATGATTGCAATTATTATTATCGTCTGAAAACGTAATTAATTGTTAACTAACGTAGAATCTGAAGAATACTCTACTTTAATTTTCACGTTAGTAACCAACTTCAACTTAAAGGACGCAGATGGAAGGTTTTAGATAACTTTCAAGGATTTGTATAATAAATTGTAATTGCATAAAATTGTAATTACCAAATATGAAATATGAATGGAGATCTACACGGGAAATTTGCGATTTTTTAAAATAGTATGTGATGTTTTCAAATTTTATAAATTTTAATCGCATTTGTATTTTATTGTTCACTTTATTTTTATTTTTATCTCTAAAGTACTCGAATAGAGTGTATATGAATATCTCTTAATTCTCCATTCTTTCTCTTTCACTCTCTTTCTCTTTCTTTCTTATAAATTCTCTGTACCGTTGTAGATTTTTAAAAAGAAATAGAAAGATAGGTCACATAGATACTTAAAATGGGAACAAAATGATTCCGATCTCTCGTAATAACACTTCTATATAGGGTGCCTCATTTTTTTCTATGCTTTTTACATTTATAATCAACAGTCAAGAATCTTTCATTAAAATTGAATGCGTTAATGTAATAAATCTCTCGATATATTTTGAGTCATTTAACTTTATGATCTGGAGATTCATAAATTTTAATTTAACCGAAGACTATTTAATGTTTATTGTATCATTTAGATTGTGTATAATAAATATATTAAATAATTAATATTACATATGTATAATAAATAATATTATTAAAGGTAAAGATTGCTTAAGAGACTATATGTAATGGTTACTCTAACTAAAGAGAATTCTTCTATTTATCATAAATGTTATAAATGCACTAAACGCATTATCACCCGGTATATTCACAGAATTACAGATGTGGCGCATGGACCAAATGGAGTTCGGATGTAAAAGCGGTAGCGACAGGGAGAGGAAGAGAAACAGAGAAAAGGTACAGGGGTGGATCGCATGCGCATCCCTCGGAATAGCGAGTCTCGGCTACCCCCGCCGATTATGGATGTTTAGTATCGACGTCGTTGCTAGTGTGTCGTTGCTCGCTCTCTCACTCTTCTGCAGATTGCAGATTCCAAATTTATAATTGTGTTTACAGTGCGACGAAAATATTCGTGACGTTTGGAACGAGAGATAATGAACGAAATCGCGAGACGGATGTCGGATTATATCGCGGATACGCTATTATGCGTCCGTCTCGCTATCACGCTACATTAGCACCTTTCGTCATCATTAATCATGGTCCTGCGTGATCGCGATCTACCAGGACACGAGCAACATGCCGAGCGACAATTATTCGCGAAAGACGCGTGCACGTGTCGCGGTGATAGTGATTATGACATTGCTTCTGCTGAATATCAAGTGCATAGGTGAATATGTATCTTATACGCAATATTCTGACTTGAATCCTATAAAATCAATTTGCTCCAAGAAAATTAGAGAGATATTAAAGAATCAAGCTAAAGACGATTAATTAAAAGAATTAAAAAATATATATAGAATATTTTCGGATGTATGTTTAGCATCATGTAATTAATTTTAATTTATAATTCGCTTCATATTATTTTATATATGAAAAGTTCATATATACAATTTCCTACTGATTTAGTTATCTTATAGGGCAACATTGAAGGGGTAGCACGTGCTACCCCTTGCTTTATGGTTCAACCGCGCGTGGACTATTGACAACATAACCGGTTGTTTCGCGGTGCGTGCCACGCGATCTCAAGTCGGATCGATCTTTATAATTCGGCGTTCATCGCGCAAGCCGCTGTAAAATGTGATCGATCTTCGGATGCTGTTGCGAGGGTGTGCGCGAGCGTGCGCGCACTGAAAGGCATAGTTTCAAATTCTTCGATTACTTATTGTGTATAGTTGCAGATACCGCCAAGAGCTTGCACCAATGCACATTAGAAGGCCTTCACCCCTTCCTTATCGTTACTCATAAAGAGTTCACTATATCTGTAAGTAATATACTTTTGTATTTTTCATCTTTTATTTATTGAGATCATGAAATTATTAATAATTTTTTATAAGTGTTTGTGTGTGATGATAACAAGGAAGTAAATTTAAAAATATAACGCATAAATTTAAGATCATCTGAAGAGAGCATATTTTTTTAAAAATATTGTCATAAATATTGCATATTAGATATGTTTTTAATCATTATCATTAGTCAATTATTATTTCAAGCGGTTTATATTTGCCAAAAAGAATACTTAATTATAATAAAAGAAAATATGATTTTTCTTTATTCTAAGTATTTTAAATTTATTATTTTAAAGATGGGAAGAATTTTAATATAACTCTTATAGTTTTCTGAGAATCATAACGAATTTTCCAACGAAAAATAATACAATAGAAAACAAATGTTATAGGCAGACAAGATTACCGTATCTCACAACGAACGAATCACGGTGAGATGTCGAGAATTAGGTAAATACAAACTCATCGGCGATCATTTATTACATTGCCGCAATGGTACATGGACCGGAAAGACACCTTATTGCGTGCCTACCACGGCCATTTCTAATTACAGTGGTACGTTGTAGTTATTATCGCGACCGTATTTAAGATTCATATAACACAAAGATCCGCAAAAACGTCTAATAAGTTCTCTTAACTATTCAAAAATATTATAACATTGTTAATCGGTCTCTAATCATAGAAAATATTATTAATAAATATTATGGTATTATTATTATTAATAAATATTATGATTCTTTAAACGTCTTTTGACACATTTCGTGGATTTTTACGTGGTATCTTTAGAGAGGGCGACAGCCTTTGACAAATCTTTCTTTCTTATTTCGATCTTAACAGAAAATGTACCACCGACCATCGTTTTCGGTCTACCAGCCGGTTCGGCCGCCGTAGATCCAATTGGTGCACTTGCTATCTTCCCAGGAAGTATTTTGCACTTGGAATGCCTCTTTTCGAGAAAATTAGGCAATCCTGAATGGACATGGACCTCAACTTTTCGCCGATATCTGACAGGTAAATCGTGAGAGCTAAAAATTGTCGTGAAAATTAAAAAAAGAAAACGAAATCTTAAATTTTTATATTATTGATTATAAAATTTATTTATGTACGAATCTTTCTAAACTATTTTTTTAATTTTACTATTAAAAGAAAGATAAGAAAATATAACTATCTCGAGCAATTTCGCTTAATCATCATGTACTATTTGTATTTTATTTACGTATTTCTCTAGGATGGGCAATCGCTGCACGGGAAAGAAACTGGAAGTATCGCCTCTCGATATACTATGCTAAACATCATGATTCCGGGGTTTACACGTGCTCCACGCCCAAAGGATTATCCAATTCTATACAAGTTCGTGTCATAGGTACGGTCACAAAGTTACACTGCGTTTTGAAAAGAAAATATATTGACAAAAATTTTTGTCAATATAGTATATGCTCCTTAAAACTTGTGGCATTAACATTGATCGTATTCATCAGGAGACAATAAAGTTTTCCAACTATCTTATAATTTCAATTTTATCGATTTGCAGATGTTCAGTGTTCGGTATTGGCCGTCCCTGAACCACCGTTGATCAGTCGCATCGGGGGTAACCGAATAGGAGACAATGCAATTTTCGAGTGTCCAATGGGTTACAGATTAGAGGGTGCTTCCGGTATTACGTGTCAATACAACGGTACGAAGCGAACGTACTTTCTTTCGATGAATATAATTAGATATGAAATTAGGAAAAATGTTCTTTTTACAGGCAAATGGTCAACGAATGTGCCACATTGCGAAGAAATCGAGTGTCCAGCGATAAATATCACGGACAACCCATTGTTGACTTTGATCGAGCACAATAATACTTATGGCGGAAAAGTTGTTTTCACTTGTATGTGGGGATATAAGCTCTCTGGGTCGCAGAGTATAAGATGCGAAGGAAATGGCAGATGGAATGGATCTATACCAATTTGTCTCGGTAAAAGTCGTTTAGACAGTCATTACGATCAATTTTATTTTTGAAAAACTATTTTTTATATTATTCTTCTAAACATGTTTTATTTAAAAATATTACTCTTAAATGTGTCTTCTTAAAATACTGCAAGATTCTAATTTTGTAAGCATCCGAATTCTAAATATTAAATGTTTGATTCAAACATCCTGTTTGAAAGAGAATACTTCTTAATTAAAAATATAATTCTATAAAAAATAATTTTTTCAGTTTCAGTGGATTTCAGTCGTTCTTATTATTATATTATAATCCATTTCATTGAATCTTGTCAGAGATAATGTAGATAAAAAAGAACAACGTTTGCAGAAATCACTTGTCCAATACCGGAAGCGCCACGAAGCGGGCGCATCATCGAGCAAATGCGATACTCTAACAAGAAGCAGTATCGCGCCCAAATATATAAAGTTGGCGCCCTATTGAGATTCGCTTGTCTACCAGGTCATCAACTGATAGGAGAAGCGTCCATCATATGCACCGAAAACGGCACCTGGTCTCACCGTCCACCCGTATGTGAGTGCCCTTGCGACTAAGCTTTTTAACACTTTAAGTGCCACTAATGATTTATAAATGTAGCATCAATTAAAAAATTTGTCTATTATATTATTTATAAAAAATTGTGCCAATATTATTTTTCGAAAAATAATGGCATTATAGAAATTAATGTAATATTATTTTTTATATATAACACTTTGTTGAAAGTTATTAAGATTTTTAAACGATAAATATTAATCGGTCGTGTGCAATATTCTAGGTAAAGTAAGGTGTCCTTATCCTGGTGATCCTCCTCATGGTCGAATCGCGCCTCTTAAGTTTTGGTATAAACCAGGAGACAACATACAGGTAAATTCCACATTTAGCAGTAATTGTAGATCAAGATATAAATAGTGGTTAACTGAAGTTTCGAAAATGAACTGTTGGAGCATAATTCTGCGATTTACATGGACAGGTAACATGTTCGCCTGGCTATGTGACTCCCCTGGAACCAGTGAAGAAACCATCGTGTCGGGAAAACGGCATTTGGAGTGCACCACCGCCTCCCTGTCGATCTTACAAAGAAGTGTGAACGTGAAAAAAGATTGCCGAGTCCTCTTATGAGTTTTACGGTCTATCGTGTTATTTTATCTTTCAACGAGGAAGCATATCTGATATTCATTACGAGTAGCTGAATAAGAGAAACGAGGAGACTCGCGTGAAACATTCGCTTTGTTTCGAATGATAGACATGCTATGTAAAATTAATGATCTTATCAGATGATGAATATAGCTGCAGTCATATGAACCGACAAATAATCACGAATAGATCACTGGAAGGAAGCATCTTGCGTTAAACGTAGGCCACGAAACGACCAGTATTTTATTTATAATTCTCTTCCAGATATACAACGATTTTAATAAAAATAAATCCCTTTTTAATAATACACTCTTAATAAATATTTTTTCACAATTATTTCTGTTTAATATTTTGAAGTGTAATACTGTATTTTACATCTTTCTCTCTCTATAGATACTAAATGAATACTAAAACGTTAGCGACTGATATAGTTACCGCTGTCGTTGCCATAATAACTGGAATGCAACGCGCAATTAATCCAATCATTCCAATCGGATAATGACAATTAGTTCGCGTGCACATGATGTGACAGTCAATATTCGATGTTGCAATCCATCAAAGGTCAAGGAACATCGGCGAAATGGGTCGAACAAAAGCTCCCAAAGAGATACAAGTAGAAACGTGGCTTACCAGGGACAAAATAAGTCGATATCGTCCAATTCTGAAGTTACATGGTTAGGAATAATTAAAGTTTATTGACTTTCTTATACGAATCGAAATAAAAATATATCTTCTATTTCTAACTGAATGAGAAACGATAAGTGAATTATTATAGAAGAGGCTTTATTCTAGTACACCCTCTTAGTAATGCAATTTTAATTCTTAAAAAATAGATTATATATAATTTTATAAAACACAGAGATTTTAGAGAAATAAAATTATTGTGGTGTTATACTATTTCCATATAAATCGCCATATAATTCTTTTTAACACAAATAAAATAGAAAATCTGTATAAAAAAGACACAGATCTTTTTTTATACAGGGTACTTTCAATATTTTACAATATAAAATATGAAGCCCTTTTCACATGATGAGATCACGATACAGTTGACCTAATTATTATTTTCTGGTTATATCTGAATGTATCTAATTCCGTGATCCAGCACGCGACAAGAAGCTGCAGTTGTCGCAAGCTACGAAATTGAAATCAATAGTCTCGAAGAAGATCGCGTCTCTGGAAGTAGATGTTAAAAGACATCGCGAAATCATCACTGACTTGAGCGATGACGGTAAACGACGTATACTCGGATCGTTGGCTGACCACAGATTATTTTATTTGGCGTTTAAACATCTGAAATCATCCGTAAGGATAGATCAATATTGTCTTTGAATCTTAGAAATAATTCTAAATTTTGTTGAGGAATTCGCTAAAGATATCTTTGGAACGCGCACTATAATATGCAAATATCTCGTCTCACAGCAAATTTACGCGGCAGTATGTCAAGATTGCAATGTGAAACGTCGTCTCTTGGACAAACTCTACCACGAAAGAAATAAAAGATTGCGACAAGGTATCGAACTACAGGTAAAACTTGATCCTTACACAGCATAATCCGTTACGCGTACCGTAACGTAATTATATGGTACATTTAGTAATAGCTAGTAAAGCTATATCTATGTACTTAATAAATTTTGTATACATTTCGCGCAAACTTTGAGCTATAAATTAAAGATTTATTCGTTTGCTTTCGCGGATAAGTCGAAACGCTGTGTTCTTTCAACCGAGCTCGAGGAGCAGAGCGAGGAATTACCGCACTGCGAGCAACAAAAATTGATAGCGAGATTACAGCAATCCATCACAAAATATGACGCGGCGAAAGCGATATATTCTACGTACTGCTCAATGTTAGATATCTTGAGAAAGGTAAATCTTCAATTTTGTGTTACGTCCTTAAATATACGTTCTTCTCTTTCTTCGGAATCTTTATAGGACACAATATTCTTCGATACCCTATTGAATATTTTAAAAGAAGATCAATCTTCCCAATGTAAAGCGATGTTGAGGGTGACGGTGATGGGTCAGCTAGCAGCTGAGAATCTAGATGACGTTAGACAGAAATATAAAAGAATGACTCGTGCCGTTTTACGTAATATGAAAGTTAGAGAGCAAATGTTGAGTACCGTGCGCTATCAAGTAGAGGATTTGTGGGCTTACGCGCAGTCATTGGTTCGCATTGAAGTGAGTGATTACAAATAAAATTGTGATCGCAAAGATCTGTTAATTTTTTTCTATCGTAAAAATTATGAAAAGAGAGATGACGCCTCCGCAATATTATATATAAAACTTTGAAGAAGAAACTTTCTCTAAATTAGTTAACGAATTTATCCCTATAAATTAAATTTCGCACAATGCATCCTCTGTGTACAGTCTTTCTAGCTATTGAATTTAAATATACATTTGTTTCAATAATGGCTTACGACGAATATTCTTAATAGAGTGTTTTCTTATTCATGATAATTTACAGAGCGACCACATTTTTGCGAAAAAAGATACCGATGTATCTGCCGACGCAATATTAGAAAATCAGTTAACACATTTGAAAAATATCTGCACTAAAGTAAAAGAAACTCTACTCGTGCGTTCTTATTATGACTTATTATCAAGGTATTTTAAATATCTTGTAAAAAAAACTTGCTTAAAAAACATATTTATATACATTTCCTTTATAGTTGTTATAAAATGTATTTTCTTCCTGTAATTAGACTTGAAATCCAATACGAACAGAAGAGAGCTTTGCTGGCGCGATTAGAGGCTAATATAAAAAATCGCGATCTTTTGTTGAACAAGAAGAATCATGCTCTACACGTTCTCGAGAATCTCAAACATTCTACAAAAACTACAACAGAACAGTAATTAATACATAGAGTAAAATATTGAGCAGAATATAATAAGAAATAAATTTATAATCTATCTAAAGTTATCAATATTCCTAATATATAAACGTATCTTTATCGTTTTATTTTATTATATATTTTTCAATGGATCACAAACTCTTAGCTATAAAATCAACGGTATACACGATATGCTGGAACAAATCGAGACTGAAAAGAAACGTGAGGAGGATCTTAAAGAACAAAAGAAAACTCGCGGCGAATTGTTCACGAATATCAGAGCAGCTTTACAGAATATAAACACGATGTTGCTTTGTATCAAATATAGTACCAAAGTTGCAAAGAAGCTACCCAGAGACGGGAATAAGGCGGGACTAAAAGAAAGTACAATTATGAACGAGAGGGAAGATGCGGAAGAACGTGATATGTTACTGGAACTCGAAGGAATAGACACCGATGGTAAAAAAAATATATAATTATAAAAAAAAATTAAACATGAATTCTTTCTTCCTTCGTTTAATTTTTCTGTTCGTTGAAACATCAAGTTACCGATAAAGAAGACCAATTAATTCATTGATTTTGCAGTTTTGGTGCTATTATCGAAAATCAGCCGGAAAATAAGCATTCTCTTCGGTATGAGTAATTTTAATCTTGAGCAGGAAAAGGCAGACAGAGCGCGGGATCTCTATCAAACTTATGTATCTAATTATAATTCCAATTTGATATTTGGAACCGGTAAAGAAGAACCGATTGGTAAATATTATTATTATTATTATTATATATTTTACACATTTTTGTCTAACATACCAATAATCTCTTATTGATGGACTTTATACAAATCACATTTTACAGGACTATTGGTTGAACATGAGACAGTCGACATCACCATTCCGACGCGGGCAGACATCAAACTCCGTAGCAGGCAAATTATAGAAACACATGTGAAACTGGAATAGCTTATCGTGCCAGATCTATCATAATAAAACGTAATAATTTAAAATGGTTTTTATTTATTAACAATATTGTATTTACCTTTTTATATCAATCTAGTATTCCCTGATATCATTAATACGACCTTGTCCCCTCTCCTTCTTTGTTATTTCGAATCTCAACCAGGAAGGCCTGTATTTATCGGAGCGATGAGCCAATGGGAATTTCAGTGGTGGCTCTGACCCATCAAAAGGATGAACTTTCTTCAACTTTCTTAATAAAAACTCCTTCCTTATCTTCTTGGGATCACGATATTTGTCCAAATAGAGATTGAAAGGTTCTTTTAAGGGAAACCATACCTGTTTTTTAATGTATGGTTTAGGAAAATCATACTGAAATATTGGCAATTTCGTTTTTAATGTGTTGTAATAGAATTCTTTGAGGGAGGAGTCCCAATCTGATTGGAAAAATACTAAACCAGCAGGCGTCATTTGATCCTGATGTTTTCTATAAAATTCCAGTGTTTTCCAATTGCGTTCTTCCAGATTTAAACAGGGCTTTGTTCTTTTATATTCTGAGAAATCTATGTGACAGTCTTGTTTGTATAATACAAAGATATATCTACAGTATCCAATTCCGTATGGTGCTATTGGTCTCAGATAATCTATCAATTCTTCTCCTTCTTTCACACGATTCCCAGGAATGTTGCCAATAAACCAATGACAATATTCATTGTCTACGTTCGTCAAATTGCCATCCGGTGTAGTCATTATCAGAGTCCACAATGATCCATCCTCTGCATTGTACTCAATGTTAGGTGCATTGGAAGCTTCACTCGGCTTGATCACGTTACCATTGTAAACTCTTGCCAATTTATCATTTTCCAGCTCGTAGCTTATGTTTAACGGAATAATCGGCATGAAGTAACCATCTCCGTACAGATGTTTGTAGATACCGTAGTGTTCCGCTAATCTATGAATATGAAAGGGACCATCGGTTTGTAGCCAGTCCTGTCGCGCTTTTTGTAGATCTATCAACAGTCGCCTGGTACGCGAGGCTTTTTCTAGTTCAGGATTTCTTCTAACCGCGATGATCTCGCTCGACCAGGCATTCGTTATCATTCGTCTGGTGACTTTAGATACGGGGAAGCCGATGTTCACCTTGAAATCCAATGTCGGATCCTCTTGACTGAGTCGGATTTCCTCGAGACGTTGCTCCAAAGTACGGGCCATCGTCGGTGGTTTCCCACGTAATCGATGACCATGACGAACATGTTGATTCCTCGGAATTAAAAGATCGTTGACGAGACGGCGAAAAAGCTTGATAGACATATCGCGACTTTATCGAATCGTGTTTCATGCGAATAAGAAGTTCAATGACATATTCTATTATTTACTCTAGTGGCTACGAAAAATCACCTATGACAGGTTAGAATTAGATTATATTAGGTTAAGGATCTCGTAAAAATACAATACTCCGTCAAGCATTAACTATGAATATGTAAGATTGGTCGTTTACTAAAATTTAAAGATACGACTCTTATGCTCATAAGAGCAGCTTTATGGAAACATGGCTTAATTTCTACACAATACATGCACAGCCGGCAGATAATGCCAGTGACGTGAAAAGCTGTGGAACGAAACCACCCAATCGCATCTAATGCACAGTCATTTAACACTTTTCGGAGTTGCTAGAATGCCAATTTTTTTTGACATACCGATCGCTATGTTTTCCTTTCACATTACAACGCATCTTAGCGTTTCGTTTGTAACGCGTTAATATTGCCGCGAAACGAGGTGCACATTCTCGATTAGATTGACCGATATCTTCCATGTCGCACGTGTGTCTCATCGGTTTAAAATTGATCCAATCTGATAATGTAATGAGAATGACTAGTTTTTGGAAAACAGCAGTAAAGAAAAACTCGTCTGATTTTTGACAGAAGTTTTTCATTCGCTTTTACAAACAAATCCCCGCGATAGCGAGCGCGTTATGGATTTTCGTTGGCGTTAAGTATAGCGTTGACAATAAGCATAGCGTGAGTGTAAATACACTTTTTATGTCATCGCCGCTTTTATCTCTTAATCGTGTCTTAATCTTTTAGTGTGTCGCAATGCTAATGGCAGTGAGAGGGAATCTCGACTGTGTAACTCACCTGTAAAGATGGTATGTATATTTTTATAGATTTTCATTTTATATGAAAAAAATTCTAACGAGATGATCTCTGAATTAGTTAAAAAATGTATCGATTAATTTAATTAAAATTAACATGGTTTTAAATGTTTTACGACAATTGCACCAAAATTATGTTAGGAAATACTTATATATTTAACAGTTATACATTCTTTTTTTCTTGCTGTTACAAGTCATAAATATACATTATAAATAACTGTATCTCAAGGAATCCTATATATAACAACACATATTTTTATTATAGATTTATAAACTAAATAAATTATACAATTTTGTGTGGATTAATGTAGAATAATCATATTGCAAACAAGATGTAACACACTATGGTTTTCTAAAGAATTTTGTATCTCAACTTTCAGTATATAAAAAATTAATAAGTTGTGGAAACTGTAAATATGTCGGTTTGATTGCCAGAATGCAAGATGAGATTCAATAAGCAGGAACTATTAACACTGGCCACGCAGCCTTCACAGAAATTCGAGAAAGAAGGTGTCCTGTATTTGAGAGAACGACAAGAAGGCTTCTTTCGCAGAACAGAAAGTGAGTCCTCAGAATATATCTATATACAAAGAATAAATATTTATTTGAATTAGAATAATAGCATTATCTTAGCATATAAAATTAATGCATGATTTTATCTATCTCTTATTTATATTGTATACGTCTTGAGAGAATAAATTTATATGATGTACAAACTTTTCATTTGATGTTTAATGTAGAGCCTGTCATCTTGTTCAGATTGTTAAAGTATGTTATGACTAAAGATATCATGAGTAAAAGAGATTGCATTTGATTGAAGCTTTATTTTAATAAGAAAGAGAAGATAATGTTATTTGTTAATGTCATTTAAAATATTTTTATATTTACTAGAGCTTGTTGTTTAACATGTAAACATATATCGATAGTAATGAGATGTATTAAATGTATATAAATAGGTATGACAGAATGTGTTGCACGAAGTAGATTTTATCAGTTCCCATAAATCGCCCCATATGAATCGTCGTGCGATAACAGCGGAGATACCGATAATTCGTATTATTTCTCTGTTCTTTTATATTATGGTATGGCTTTGCACGAAATATGAAACATGTGTTTTGCATATTGAATAATGTCAGCATTAGGAATTTTGTGAAAGTATTAAGAGTAGAGAAGTTTATTTAGTTATTCTTTTTTTATAAATTATATACATTATTCAGGATTTATCTAGTTATTTTAAATACTAAAACAAAATAATGATTTAAATATATTACAAGATGAATATACATTTAATAATATAAAATATTTAAAAATTTGTTGAGAATAAATTTTCAATTTTAATTAGGAAATATTTCTGGAATCAGTATAATGTATATAATCCGGTACTAAATCCGGTACTATGACCACTAAAATACGATGTTTCATCATTTTACTCGACATAATTATCAACCATTAAGGATAAAGGACAATTATTTATATTAATGACATGTTAATGAAAGAAAAAGATCGGTAGATTCCCATTTCATTTTTACACGATTAGTCAAATCGATTCGCCCTGACATCATCGTATAGAAAAGAGAAATTATAAATTATACCTTTTTACTTTATTGGGATATCGTTATGTCTGGCAGCTATCAGTACCTCGTGCAATTTCCAGGTACAGGTAAAAAACCCGAGAACAAAAATCAAAGAGGAAGATCGCATAAGAGTCTACGAAACCTCAATTGCGTTACAGCCGGCGCGAGCAAAGGTACATTATCCGAGTACGTTTACGTACTTATTTGAAACCCATATCACGTTCCCGTCACGATTTTTACGCAATTAACACACATTCTTTAACGACCCGATTAATCTTAATTAACGTGTATAGTCGTTTTCCTCGACACTTACAAAAGACACTTGCAAGAGTGATTCGATGCACGCTTGAACGAGATTGATCTCGTATTTTGTCGGTTGCATATTAAAAATTGGTTGAAGGAAAATGGAATGTGAATAAACTGGATATTAAACTTTTAGCTGGAATTTAAGATTTCTATTGTAATTTCTCGCATTTAATATGTGTTAGATTTAAATGTTTTTTTCTATCGAGATTACTTATTTTTGTTGGCTTTTTCGCTATTTGACAATGACAGATGATTTGATATTTGCATGGGTATTTATATTAAGCTCTTGATTCTCGATTTACCAGGACATAAGTATACTATTTTTTTATTAGCTTATATTAATATAGCTCGTATAATTGTTCTTTTTAATAAGACTTTTGGATAAGACATTATAAAGAATCGCTTTCGGCGAATCGAGGATTAATTGCATGTGGAATAGAATGCTTTGCGTGTTTTACATAGCTTTTTTCCGGTAGAAGTTTCATATGTGAGAGGGAAAAATCGTAGCGGTTTAATTCATGAATATTCGCGTCACGAGATATATATATATATATCTAAAAAATATATAATATATAAACATTTATTTTTTAAAACATGTATTTATGCAATATAAGATGTATAAATATAGAAAAAAAAACATGTAAAGAATCTTAATTTGAATGCAATTCTCGTGTCGTGAATACTCGTAGCTCAAAATAGCATCGATCGCATTGATTTTAACGAAGAGGATAAGAAGAAGAGATTAAGGACATATATAGCGATGTAATAATAAAACGTTAATAAGGGCAATAAATCCCATGAGAAAACTTGTTCGCTCTTGAAAGGGCATGTCTTCAAGATCGGATGCGCCATATATGTCGTACCATCACAGAAATATTCTACATAAAATTTAATGAAAAATAATGATTTATAATACAAAAAGTTTCATTTTAGCGCTAATCAATATTCATTGATAGTTCATAATGATAATATGTCATTATTAAAGTATACAAATTAAAAATTTTAGCTTGTTTTCTCAAGAAAGAAACATTTTCACTTGGATTTATTATTATTATGAACTATTACATATCTACGAAAATTTGATTATCACTACTAATCACCAGTCTGCGAAGGATTAAATAACGCTGTTCTTCTCTTTCTCGTCTTTTCCTTTGCCGTTTGCTACCGTACGCGGAAACCCCCTAACAAAATTTTCCAGCGTACGAACGGTTGTGCCTAAGCTGCTACTCTTCTGCTTCTGTTGTACAGTAAGTCTCGAACGATGGTGCAGATTGCGAGGCAATCTTTTGTTCTATTTCAAATCGCGAGAGCAGTGGTCGGAGCCGCTGGGGGTGATCATACTGGAGCAGTGTACGGTCCGCATAGATCCGCCCAGCAATCACGTCCCTTATGGATTCAGTATAGGCAAGTATTCGCGCACTCTCTTTTTTTCTTTCTAACGCATCGTTGCAATCGGTGCATCGACGATGCGTCCGTCGTCGTCATCGTCGTCTGCATGCGTGCACGCGGTTTCAACGTAGCGTGCAAGGCGACGTCAAAAGCACAGAAGGAAACATGTTGCAGTTTTCGACGGAGGCTTGTTTCAACAGCTAGGCGCCAACACTGCCGAAGAACGGGACAGCTGGTTGCAAGCATTGCAGCTGGCCAGTTACGAGTGCATGCGAAGTCAATTGCTATCGTTGCGACAGCGCATCGAGGCTTTCAGCGAACACAAGCACGACACCGACATTCAAATGTTGCGGTTGCAACGTGGGACTTTCACAGGTTGTGCGAATACTGAGAATAGATTTTTTGCCTGAATATACATGTATGCATATGCATATATAAAAGAGTAATTGAATAAAATAATGTAGTTTTGTCAACATGCTCTGTAACACATTGATTATTTATTAATTGCAGTTTTATAAAGTTTGAATGTATAATCTTTCTTCTGTAATATTGAATTATTATTTAATAGATTTTGGCAAAAATATTTATCTCAAGATTAAATTTTTTAAATTATTTAAAATAGAATTTGTTATGAAGGTATTCATAAAAAACTTTGTTAAATTTTCATTAAAAAAAGAAAAAATATCAACATGACACTTGTGACAAAACCCAATTTTACTATTCAGTTTGCATTTTTTATAAGTAATGATAGAGCATAATGATATCAAATCAATTTAATATATATTATTAGTTTCATGTTGAATTTATTTTCTCAGATCCGGCGGAAGTACCAATGTGCGAGATATCATTAGCCTGCGATAATCTATTATGCGATGGACACGGTCGACCACCTACTCCCGTTTTAGAGATAGATGTACAGTCAAGATCTTCCAAGACTTGGATTAAATACGCACGAACGGAAGTCGTTGAGGTAATGACGAAAAATATTCAAAGTGAAATTTTTCTTAAATCGTACAATTGCATAAACTTTTCTTCATGGCTCATTTCAGCGAAGTAGTAATCCAAATTTTTTAACTACGGTAAGTTTTCGAGCTAGCGATGGTTTGACCACTGAAACGAAAATTAGAATAACCGCATACGACGTCAGGGAAATGTTCAACATAGTACAAGACACTCCGAGGTAATTTTAACTGGACTATATCGTTATTGAATAAAATAAAAATGCTATTGAGAAAACAAAACTTTCAATTTGGAATTTTAATTTTACTTCTAAATTGAAATTTTATATTCAAAATAATATATTATAATTTTCTGTTTTGTTTATTAAGCTTTCTGTTATATAATTATATATTTTTAACTTTTCATTCTTTGTTGATTCTAGATTAAGGATACCATTAAAATCAGCGAGAACAACGACAGTCGGATTTTTAACGATTAATGTGTGGAACCTGGAAGCCGAAGATAAAGGGAATAGCACAGAAAGTACACCATCACGGAATGCAGTATACAATAGTAACAATCAACAACAGGTAATGAATTAATTTAAAATCAAGAAGTATCTTAAATTCGTCATTATATTACTATTATATAGAAATACAGATATTACATTTTACATGTATATATTCTTATCTTATATTTTTATATAATATATTTTAGTTGCCTTCGCACAGACGTTCCCAGTCGTTACCTCCAAGACTAGGGACGAAAATCAAGTTTCCACATCAAGGCCAGTTGAAACTTTTGTTTGCAAATCCATTTGTCCAGACTTACAGGTAAGTTTCTGTACTTTTAACGATTACGGCCAACTTAATTGACGCATTTATAGCTATAATCCATAATGCGAATATCGTAGATTCCATTCTGGACTAGGCGGTGATATTTGCGTACACGAGATTATGGCGGAGAGCAAGCTCTGTTTCCAGTTTCCCCAGCATTTATTGTAAGTATATTTCATATTTATTTATTATTTAACTTTTATATTTAATATTGTTTTATATATTATGAGTATGAAACTGTGAAGTAACATAGTGATAAATTGTAGGGGTATTTGGATACAGGAGGAAAAGGAATTGCTACAAGAGGTAGCTGGAATGGGAGAATTGAGGGAGCCTTGGCATACGAAGCAAATTGAATTGCTCGATCGTCATCTTCATTTGTTACATCTGTATTCTCAAGCCAAAGAAAACTTAGCTGCTTATAAAGGCAAGCATACTGATACATCTATATTTATTTGTTATGAAGTTTATTCTGTAATAAAGCAATAATTTTATAATAAACTATTTAGAATATGCAAAAAAAGAGAAAATAAGATTTAATATGCTTTTAAAAATCTGATGATTCGAATTTTTTAGGAAATTATTTCAAACAGTCATCGCGGAAAAATGATCGTGTTCTCGAATTCGCGCCTTTGAATTTGCATCTTCAAAGAATGTGGGTTCACAATGACACATTGAACAAATGCGGATTTTACGATTTTATTAGCGTAGGAGCATTCACCGCTCATTCCCACAAAAGCAAAAACGGCGGACTCATAAGGTATACAATATAAGATTAATACGTACATTTTTATCCAAGTGATCGCTAAAATAAAATACTAATATAATTGTTAATATATTTCTTTTGTTGCGTGCAGATTGGTGCAGGCACTAAAGGAGTCGCCCATGCGAAGTAATCAACTCTATCAAGGAACATCCAAGATTACAATGGCACATGACGCAATCCAAGCGATCAAACAATTACGCCGGGACGTTGTAGAGGCAATGAGATCCTTGATGAAACTCGCCAAGGAGAAACAAACGAGCGGCATGCTACCGATATGCGAGGATATGATTACGAAGACCAGGATTTTACTTAGTCTCTGGGATCCAGGCTTGGTGGAAGAGGCGTTAACGTTTCTGGAAGAATACAAAGTTGCGAAGGTTCAGGAAGATTCGACCACATCGGATGACACTTTGACATTAGACTTCAAGATCAATCAATCTTTATCACCATTCAAACGGATTACCCAGCAGCTGAACTTTGATCTGAGGAGTCCCGATTTTGACGATTTTGTTACGCCTGATACTCCCGAATGTATGCAGGATATTTGGTCGAAAAGTAACATTAAAAATGGTGAATACGCTCCCATATCATACTCAAGAAATGATGCACCCAACAATAATGCCGGCGAGGGCGACATTGCAGAAGAGAATTTCGTAATATTTCCGGATGTGGAGGACTACCCCAAACAAACAGAAACAGAGCAGACTGACGAGAATCTTCAGCGAAATTATGATAACGAAAGAAAAGAGAGTTACGACGAAGAGAAGGAGGACTTGAAGAATGATGCCGATCCGTGCAAGCGTTTTCTAGATACGCAAAAGATGTGCAATTCACCGTCTGCGAATTATTACAAACCTACAGACGAGCCGGAGCCGTGGGATCTCACTCAGTTGAATATCGAGGCAAGCGTTATGTGCCTCGTGTCAAAGGTGAAGTTTCTCTGCGGCAGATGCAGCAGTCCGGCTGTACGTCTACGCAATAAAGGTAGCTTAGGCAGGTCGCAGAGTCTCAAAGGTTGCCTGCCGAGTAATCGGCACAACACCGAAGTCGTTACCATTCAACCGAAGAACGGACTCAAGTGCGAAGAATCAAACAAATTGCTGGACGAGTCGAACGAACAGCGGCAGCAGTCCAGTCCGGGATTGGAGAAACCGGCGTTCTCCAAAGCGAAAGAAGGTAAGAAACGTGCGTAATATTTAGTAAATAGATTTCTCACGTAGAAAAACCGTAGTAAAAATGTGCAACGTAATATGCATTATTAGGGATAACCGATACTTATTGTAACTCGTCTTCCAATGAAGTGTGCCAAGCGGTCGATTCGATGACGCGTGTGATCAAAAGTAATTCGGGACAGAGGAATAAATTCACCGAGGGTCTGGACTTCGCATCGATTGTCGATTGGACGAGCGAGCTGAGACCGAGCATGAAAAAGTTGCGGCAAGCTATGGACGGACTGTTAAAAACTGCTAGACTAACGCATTCCGTGTTTCGTGTACAGGAAGATCCGAAAACGGCGCAGCGTGCGTGCAACGTTCGCTATAGACGAGATGTTTGCTTCAGTCAAGCAGTATGTCTCTCGTCATTTTTTTGCATTATTCTGTGTAGTACAAAGATATATGGAAAAATCTGAGAATATTGTTGAAAAATTTTAGCTAACTGCCTTGGTAACAGGCATAATGGCGAAACTGTGGTGCCAACGACCCGATCCGATGTTTCTGCTAATACTTACAACTCTGGGACCATTAGTTTCCTTCGAAGGCCTTCTTAGTTATTACGGAGACGAAATAGATATGTGGGGTGATATGGCCGTAGCGGTCGAAGATACGCACACCGTCACATTCACTCTGTCCAGATGTGGCATCCAACACAGGTAAAATAGAAACTTTATTTAGAGAGATTACCGCGATTCTTGATCAAATTACATTTTCAAAAAACCTTTATCTGAACGTAAACATTATTTTTGCAGAATCGGGGGGAATGCTAACGCGTTCCAACTTCCTCTACCGCGCGTAGTAGGATCGCGGAGTGCACTGACGGTGATACTTCCGGTTCCTGATGCGATTTATTCTCTCCTGCCATTAGTACCATCGTCTCGACAAACATTATCGTTCAACGTGACTCCGGTATTTTTCAACATTGGCATTAATGAGATGGCTTCCTTGGCCGAGAGCCTCGGCACTACGAAGCCGCAAGAGAAAAGTAATATGGATAACTTTGACAGGCTGAACGAGTATTATTTGAGATTTAAGAAACTGAATCTACCGACGGAACCTACATCCACGCGTTGTGAGTATAAAACTAATTATATTTACTCTTGAAATAATCTTCTTACCGGTAAAGGGATTTTAAAATTTATATATATATAATATTTATATGTATATATATATATATAATATTTATACGTATATATATATACTCTTCTAGTTGCTGCTAGATCGATCCTAGGCCATACATTGTCGGATATGATGGTCAATTTAAAGATGTGCGTGCAAGAGAAAGTCAATAAAAATGTAGAGATCTTGCAATTATCCTCGCAAATATGCCGAAAAATGCGCGGTTTGAGATTCACTAGCTGCAAGAGCGCGAAAGATCGAACTGGTATGTCGATTACCCTCGAACAGGTCAATATATTGTCGTCAGAGTATCATCTGGCTGAGGACGAGTATATGAGAGCCCTCGATTGTATGCGAAGGTAAGCGTAAAAAAAAAGATTTGAGAAAATAAGTTTGAAAGATATCTTAGAGGTGAGAGCTTTTACAAGCATCCTTTAAAGATTTTAATTATTATATTATTATGTTCTCGTAGTTACGCGAAAGATTCGAAAAAGATTGTACAATTTTAACTTTTCGCCAAACGATCGATTACAACAATCGTATTTTTGTGAGAGAATTCCATTCGCGTTGTCCAAATAATTGTTTGTGCCGTGAATAATTTTTCAAAAAAATATATCTGTGTCTCATAGAAAGTTAAATACATTTTGAATTTCTTTCTTGTTATTGTTTGGGAAAATGTAAATTTTGGATTATTCGATTCGTGCGTTGCTCTCTGCTGTTTCAGCGAGGGCTGCCGTCGGGAGAATACGTGGAAGAACATAGGTGTACGTAAGTACGCGTTTAATAGCTTGCAGATTCTGACGTTGCCCAGACTCTATCGACCGCCGACTGGTACGTACGGATCTGCCCAATCTTAAGGAATTCAATTAGCGTAAAGTACGCATATATTACGTGAAATTAAATTCGACTCTTTCTGGCTGTGTAATCACGGATTAACTTCCGTAGTATGTGCTATAAGTATGTAGTACTTATTACAAAGTAACAGATGTTGAACGTCGAGATCGTCGTTCAGGTAAAAAAGTGATTCTTTAGAGAATTTATTGGGGACACGCGACTGGCACACGACTGGCACGTGTTAGGCATACGAAATGCAATCAGGGGCGTAGCAATAGGATAGCAATAGGTTAGCAAAAGAAAAGTGATGCTTTTAGGTTTTCTCGTTAAATTTTTTCTTTCTACGCATTTTAAGATTCAAGTAATTATTAGCTATATAATTATAGCTATATAGAAATTACAAGTTTTGTTGTCGAGTCTAATAACAGTAGCTATGCCCCCTCCTCTCGAAAGCACTATGTAAGTGCATTATTACCTAAATTTGCAACGCAGAGCAGACACGAATGCAAGCTCGAGTATGTAACAAAGTAAGCGATAAATTATTTATGTAATACGTATTGTAACGAGGTTGGCTGGAATGCAGGAAATGAATCGGATTAGAATAAAAACTTTCCCGCCGATTTCTTTTTATTCATTTCTCGACTTTTAAATGATTCTTCCAGTGTCATTAAATAGCAATTACTCTTCCATTCCGTTTTTATTTCTTTTGTGATGCAAGTTTTTAATTTTGATCCGATTCACATCCTTTACTCCAATTCGCAATTGTTGGCGAGTTTTTGCAATACAATGCTTTGAATATCGTAAACGTTAAACATCATCAATTTGACGCAAATATATTTCGTGAAGAATGTTGATAAGTCATAAATTATCACAGCAGTTTCCATCTCAGATTTGCACTATTATACGTGATATTTAACGCTTGTTATATTCGCAAAACACGGTATTGCAAAAGGTCTTTATTATATTTAATTGAATTTATCGTGTTTGTTGAATTGTCGATTATTCGCCTTTACGGAAATAAGTAGCTCGGTGCCATCTTTTGCCATATAATTACTTACGGAATATTCGATAATATTAGCGTCATTCGAAGAAATTTCGTGATATCGCGTAAATATTGTTCGAGAACAAACGGCGTTGTATTTAACGGGAGAACGCTATTCTTCCTCGCACGAGTTTGCATGTGTGTGGAAAAATTATCGTGTTATATCCAACACTTTATCGTACAAAAGATCCCAGACACGAATAGACATATAGTCGTATTTACATCACTCCAATTGAATAATCTATTAACGCGTTACCGTAAATATAGACGGTAGATTCCAATTGGTTGGAGATATACATTGTTTTCAATAAATTATTAATTTTACCCGATGTCGAATGAACAGTTTATTTTTTATCAATTCCGTTTTCAATTAAGTACAGCACAATAAAAAAATTCATATCTTCCATATAATATATATATTTGCGCTCGATTTCCCGCAAACTACGAATAAGAAAATCTAATGAATTAATTTTTTAGATTGGCCTTAATTGAACAAAAATTGAGTGATACTAATTAAAGTAAAACTCTAATATAAACAAAACTTTAAAGATTATGAGATATGTTGCTTAAAACAATTTAAATTTTAGGGAAGCAAAAAATTATTCTAGTTTGTGGCGAGAAATTTCGCCCCGTTCGCCAGATGGGCTTATTATCCAGCACCCTGTATTCGCGCGATGCATTTATCATATCACTATCCCATACGACGTATCTATTACGATCTCATGCCAGGACATGAGCGCAACGAAACAGGGTAGGGGCCGTATAGCAGGCGTGTGGGGGTACAGACGGCCGGCCGGCCGGCGCGCGAGACAATATATACCTGACGAGGGCCTGGTGTTGCCGAACACCTGCTCCACACCGGGTTCGAGCGAACCTTTGTCCAAGGACCGATATAAAACTCGTACGCCGTTTCGGCTGCGCCAGTGGACTTTCGACAGGCGGTCAAGCGCGTGACAATCATCGCATCGCACGCGATTCAACGAGTCTCTAAAAATAAATCGGATTCTTTGAATAAATCACATTTAATCACGATAAATCTGTTCGTATCATGTTAATTAACGGTGATAAGGTGTGATGAAAATTTTTCGCCGAAGAAATTCAAGATCTCAGATGAGAATTTGAAAATGTGCGAAGATTTAAAAACTATCAAACTTGAAAATAAGAAAGATCTGTCAAATACACACCAAATATCTGAATCGGAAGATTTGTGAATTATAAAATACACGAAATATTCTCTCGAGGATTTATAAAACAAAAATATACAAGAGTCTCTCCCCTCAAGGGGTAATATATAAATTGCGAAATATAAAAATTCAAAGATCTCAGAATTGAAGAATCCTTAAAAGAATTGAAGAATTCAGGAATCCAGGAGATGGCGAACATACTGTGGCTGTTATCAGCGATTATCGCCGCGAACACGTTGATTGCCGGCACGCGCGCGGACGAGGATCTCAACAATACAATCAAGCTATTGCAGGAACAAGTGAGTGCATTGCTGGACCATCGACAGGAGGATTATAACGCTTTGGAGGAGAGTCTGAAGCAATCGATGGAAAAAAACACGGAACTCATCGTCCTTAGGAACGAAGTAAAGCAACTCAGGTGAGATTCTATTTGTCATCTTTCTTTACATGTAGTATCGTAATATGATACATGATACTGAGTGTATTGGAAGTTGCCAAGTATATAATTACGGTATCTATTGACGAGAAACCTTAGAATTTCATTCAAGTTTAGGGATTCTGTCAGGCCAGTCTTTTTTTACTTTATAAAGATGTCTTTTTTACGTACTTTCTGTATAAAATTATTCAAATTTACCTATATTATTTATCTATATAATTTTTTTATACTTTGAAACCTTATTTATATTTATGAATATTATCGATAATTTTTATGAAGTAATTTAATTGTAATAAAAATAATAAAACAGTAAAATTTATCTGAAAACCATAATAATTGTAAGATAATTGATAATAAAATACTAAATAATATCTAAAACAATTTTTATAATTATTTTTATTCTTAAAAATAGCGATAGTCAGCCTTTATTGGTATGCAAAGAAAAGATATAATAATAAGATACCCCAGAAAAGTATTATAATAAACATATCCCCTCGCACATGCAGGAAGGAAGTGAACGCTCTTCGCGGCGGAAGCGGCAACGAGGCGAAGAACGAACGATTGAGGGTGAGATGGCTTGGCAGTGCCGTGACGGAGCTGCAGAGCGAGATCGCCGAAGTGCTCAGGACGCGGAACGCCAGCGAGGAGTTGGCCGAACGTTCGAGGATGAGGAGCGAGTTGGCCCTGTTAAAGGGTGACGTAGCCGAAGTTGGCAGAAGTGTACGCGATCTCGGTGGCAGAATTACCAAGATCGAAGCTATCCTCGGTACCATCAGGCTCGATATTGCTGCGACCAAGGAACGCACCAGTCTCCTATCTCGCTCCTGCGCGGATGTCAGTAGTCAGGTAAATCGTTTCCTTTCGCAATGTTAGAAAAGATTAATTAAAAAAAAAAAAAAGAAATGACGATGGCGGAAGGGACAGGTGGTACCAATTTGCCATACAGCTAAATCGAATCAAGTGCGTGGAATAAAAAAACATTTACTTGAATATTTTCCTTATTTTGGAGCAATGAATTAATTTTTCAGTTCGCGATTGTTTCTCGCGAGAATATAACTTTGGAATTTTATATTAATTAATACATATATAATCTAATCGCTAAATATTTCAGATAATTATACTCGTTATCTGTAAATCAAATTTTATTTTCCCTTTTATACACATACAAACTACAAGAATAATATCTTATATAAGGATATATATATATGATACATATATCTTTGATACCGCCATCGGCGATTCCGACGGGATTCCTAGATGCGCGCGTGCCACTCAATGGCTATAGCCGATTTTTTTCGCTTATAACGTCTCGAGATCGATTTCGTGGTGACGGCGAGCGTATCCACCGCGTATACGTATGCGTACACATCGAAGGGCCGAAGGACCCGGCATGCGCTCGCTCGCGCGCCGACAACGGGCGTCCGTGTAGATAACGGCTGCCGCTACCATTTAGTATTTACGGCAGGAAGAAAGGGGGATGCGTGGTCGGTGCACCTGCCCGGCATGCGCTCGCTCGCGCGCCGACAACGGGTAGATAACGGCTGCCGCTACCATTTAGTATTTACGGCAGGAAGAAAGGGGGATGCGTGGTCGGTGCACCTGCGCTTTGCACGGGGCGGCCAGCTGCTTGGTTCCTGTTTCTCGTTTTGCCGCTTGGCAGCTGCTTCTCCACCTCCTCTTCCCTTCCTCTTGCCCCGCCCGTGCAACGGGCCTTTGGGCCGCACGTATGTGCCCCTCAGGCCCGCGGCTCCCCCAATTCCCCTCTTAAATACTTCCCGCCCCTTGCGCTTCGACTTTCTACCGTCACAAGAAGTTAAACGTAATATAAAATGTAAGAATAAAATTCAAAGAATGAGAATTAGTGGGTTATCGGGCAGAATAATCGTGTTATAAATCGACAAATTAAAATTTAACTCGTGCGATTTTTCACGTGGAATTACTTCGCAATGATAAAGATTTACTTGAATATTATATTGTGAGATTTTTAGACTATTTTGCTCCTAAATAGGAGCAAAGATATTAATGGAACATATTTGCCAATTCAGTTATTAAAAAATGACAAATAATAGAAAATAGTAGAAAAATAATACAGAATATATATTAAGTAATATGTGATAGACAAAAAAATAATAATTTTTGTAAAATTGATGACTTTCTTTGATTCCTTTGAATTTTTTTTTTGCGCGCACGAGAGAATCATTCTATAATAATGATTTTATGCGCGTTTATAAATTCGATCTTGATCCTACTGAACATACGAGTCTTGATCGGTGAACCTTAGTGTCTGTGGTATTTGACACACGCTGGCGAATGCAGCCACACGAGTCGACAGCTGTGGCCCTACTCTCACGCATTCCATAAACGCGTGTGTATTATATATGTACAGGTACACATACCACGTTATTAAGGATTGCCTGTAAAAAGTCGGCGGATTAAAAAGAATCAGTAGGAATTTATTTTGTGGAATGAAAAAAGAGAGAATTTACGAAAACGGAAATTAATGATTTTACTAATTATGGTGTTTAATTATTTACATAAACAAATTCTGCCGTTATTTTTTAATTATCGTGTCTTGTTTTTAAAAATCTCAAAATCAGGAAAAGATATTAAGAGTAATATTACGAATCAATACTCGTTCTCTATATAAAATGTGAACTTATCTTTTTCAGTTAAGCACGGTGCAGATAGAGCTGAAGTCCCTGAAATGCGAGTCCACACTTCCCGGTCAAGATCCGCAGAAATTGGAACATCACGACAAAGCCGATCTTTTCCGCAACGAAGTGAGCAGACTGCATGAAATCACATCGGCTCGAAGACGCAGCTATTTCCGCGCTCTGATTCATCGCGCTCGCTTCGAGGAACGGTTGCGAAACGTCGAACGAAAGATTTCCGTGGTAGCGCGGAAGCGAGCGATGATCGAAAAGCGGGTTGTGTACGAGGATCGCGAACATCTTGAGGAACGAGTGAAGAAGCTCGAGCTGACACAGGCGGAGCTTTCGAAGAAGGTATTCAATGCCACCCGAGATCTGGTGTCGATGAATGAGCTTGACGAATCGGTGGTGCGATTGTACGACTCGGTGCGACTCCTTGAAGAAGCTGTCTACACCAATCGCTCCGAAGTGAAACGAGAACTGGCGAAATTGGGGATAAACGCGGCGCGAAAGGCGGCCGAACTATCGCTGACCAGGGAGGAGCTTGGCAATCTTCGACGCGCGGTTCAGGCGTTGAGCGTAAGCGCATCGCAGCTGCAAGAGAGAAGCGATGTGCAACGGAAGAGTCTGGACACCCTGAATGAGACCCTTAGCCGACTGGATCTCTCTCGCAATTTGGCCAAGGCGGCGAATGTCACGCACGAGTTGGAACAAGTGGAGGATCAGTACCGTCTCATGGTAGATTCACTCCCGGGCAACTGCGAAGAGCGCGACGGTTTGACTCTGTTAGCGCCTGGTCCCGGAGCACCTTTACTGGCCTGCTGCCGCGCCGGTTCGATCGTTGTGGCTCGCAGAATACACGGTGCAGTCGACTTTGATCGCACCTGGAACGAGTATTCGGTCGGTTTCGGTTCGCCGGTCAGCGAATTCTGGTTAGGCAATGAAGCATTACATCGACTTACCCGCGACAATTGTAGCAGGTTACGAGTCGATCTGATCGACACTTATGGCGTGCACTGGCATGCCGAGTACGAGCATTTCACGGTCGATTCCGAAGAGACCGGTTACCGACTCCATGTGTCCGGTTATTCAGGCAATGCGACCGATGCGTTGTCTTATCAGGACGGCATGGCATTCAGCGCCAAGGACCGCGATATGGATATCAGTACCACCGATTGCGCGGCCAATTATCGGGGTGGATGGTGGTTTAGTCATTGTCAACACGCCAATCTCAATGGCAGATATTCTTTGGGCCTGACGTGGTTCCAGTCGACCACTAACGAATGGATGGCAGTTGCGTCTTCCGAGATGTCGGTGCAACGAAAGCAGAATTGTTGACGATCCTGAAACATTAAACGAATGAAATTATTCCTATCGAATCAACAGAATTAAATATATGAAAGAACTTTAAAAAAATTAAAGATTATTTTGTGCGATTTGAGTCACGCATCTTGCAGTCAGTTGACGAGAGAACATTGATTGTAATACCAAAGAATTAAGTATAATTTAAAGACTTTAATGTAAATACAGTGTACAGTTATGCACGATAGAGTAAATGTTGTAAATGTAAATGTACGAAAAACATATATTACTTATCATATATATAGTAATAAAAAGCCAATAAAAGCCATTAATTTTTGCCTCTAAATAAAACATGTATTAAAAGGCACAAATTACACATATAAAAACCAATGTTCACCAAGTTAATCAACTATCACATTATATATCAATATTTAAAACGGAACTTTTATAGCTATCATGTACAAAAAAAGGATATGTTACCATAATATTCAATAGCATATGTATTAATTTCAATGCTATTATTTTCCATATGTTACCTGTCTAACCTGCTTGCCGCTATTGAAGAGGGACGTCAGCTGTTAGAGGCGGAACCTTTTCAAGTCTATAATAAGCTGTTATAACCCTTCATTTTTGCGTTTTCATATATAGAATTCGGGCTTTATATTTGCGCACAGACGTATTATTATATATGCTGAATACATATTTGAAGAAATAGCTCATTGCGCAAACAAGAGGAAATTTTTTTGTAGTTATGCATAAAAAATATTTGTATAAGATTAGAAAATGTATAATTTGGAATGAACTTTATGATATTCTCAGATTATATCTTTCTCAGTTTTTTCTTATATTGCTTACAAAACTACATAAAGAACCATATCAACAGGACATTAGATTATTAATTAAAAGATATATGTATACGAAATTTTAATGCACGAGTTACATCAAATCATTATTGTCAGTGCAACCGTTTTCGAGGCATCTGCTTGGAATCGATCGCCGCGATTTGCATTTCTTCTCGTGCACAAACAGGCTGCCGGAATTGCCGTAAGCGGAATCGCACATTTTGCAGACATATGGCTTTTCTCCAGTGTGCGTAAAGATATGGTCTTTCAAGTACTTGTACCGGATGAAGGACTTGCCGCAAGTGTCGCAATGATAGTTTGCTTCCCCCGTGTGAGTTTTTAAATGATATTTCAGCCCGTTCGGGGACGCGAAAGCATTGCTGCAGATATGACAGACAAAGTGCTTATCACCTGTATGGATCTTCTCGTGTCTCTTCTTGTAACTCGGAATAGCAAAGCTCTTGTCGCAGTATTGACAAGTGTACGGTTTGATGCCGTAATGCGATTTAAGATGCAACCGTAATCCGGTCATCGAAATGAAATTTTTATTGCAGATGTCACAGAGATACTGCTTTTCGTTGTCATTTGACAGTTCATTGCAGTGAACATTTTTATCAAGCGTAATAGGTCCGTTTAAAGACGTTTTTCGGATCTTAAAACCAAGATTGCTCCCATCATTATCATCAGCCTCTGAGTTTATTTCTACATTAAGTGTACTCTGGGATAACGCAGTGTTATACGTTTCTGAGCTTAGAGCAATTTCTGAATATGCCCTTAAAGATTTTTTTGTATATCTTAAAGACTTGCCGGCGTATTTACGTTTTCTTCCTTTTGACTTTTGTTCTTTTTCCTTTATTACTTCCCTGATCTAAATACATAAGGGTTCTAAATTTAATTTGAAAGTCAGAGATTTTGTCTTTCAGTGAATAGTATTTTCATCATTTACCTGACAATGTTTATTCTTTTCATAATATTCATGCAGTTTGTCGTTGGACTTTTTACAAAGATTTACAAATTCGTGAGCGTCCCGTAATCTGACATTGCATTTACAGCATATGAACTTAGGTAAATTCTCATCTTGCAATATCTAATGGAAAAAGATGACATTAATATAAAAATCTTTTCAAGGACTTTCTTTTGAGATTACACAAAGTGGACGATTACTCACGACGATGGAACACAAATCCGCGATCTGTAATCTCAATCGTTGACATTCGTCGTCATTGACGTTGTCAAACAAAGGTGTCACGTCGCGTTGCTCCGGTTGAAGACATAATCTGCATACTTTTTGCATACCGTCTTTCTCATAAGTTCCTTGCAAATACAGGAGAGATATTTCTGGTTTCTCGAATATTGATATAACTATATGACCATCTTTAGTCCTCCATCAATTGTCAATCTTTTGTTTAGGTTTAGGTTAAATTAAGTTCGCTGAAAAAACTCTGACGAAAAAATTGTCATTCGCCAAATGTAAAGGGATTATATGAAAGAATAAAACATTTAAAACTATTGTGCTTCGTTAAAGAAGATATAATGTTATCAGAGAAAAGACTGAATGCTATGTGACATGTTGTCAATTTGAAGATTAGAAAATGAACCATAGACATAGTATATCTAGACCGAGCGTTTGCCTTTATTTAAGGAGTGGGGGCCGATGCCCATGTAGAAAAGGACATACTCTGTTTCGTGCCCCTTGCGTTCTCTCTCGCTCGCACAGAGCATAGCGCTCTCTTTCGTCATATACTATGTCTATGGGTTAATCTAACCGGACTTGGTGAAATTGGCCCTAAGGGCCAATTTTTTTATAATGCATATATGCATTAATGAAAAATGAAATACGTAGCACATGGTCCTGAAATTTATTCTTAATTTATTATAAACTCTATGTGCTTTCTATTAAAATGTTACAAAAATATGTATTTGGAATTTCTTACCAATGTTACAGGCATGAAGCCATTAAGTATTATAGGTATGTTGCATTATGGCCGGTTAAGTTTTGAATAAACTTTCCCTCTGGACACTTCCATGATTTGATATCTGCTGACGCCGAAGCGAACATATATAACCATGGATGAAATAACAATGCTCTAACACTTTTTAAATTGGGTTTAATCGCTCTCAAAGCAATTAAACTTGCTTCATTCAAAAACGCTAATAAAAGTTACCGGTAGGATCACCCATGCCGGACAGGTCGAAGAGGAAAAGTCAGACTAATTGTAAGAGAGATACTGTAGTTATATTTTTTATATTAATATTTGTAAATAAAATAAAAGTAAAAAAAGACAATAATAGAGAAAAGGGAGTTTACTCGTTTTTGAAATTAATATCGTATAAATATACATATCTAAATGTCCTGAGAAAAGTATTATTTTCGCATTTCTGACCTTTTAATTAAGATTCTGAGTGGAATTCCACAAGATAGAAGAACACTTAACATTTTATATGCTAAAATAACAATATTGCACAAGATATCGCGATTTTTTAACATTTTATGACATTTTGCGAAAATCTGACAGCTGATAGTATCACCGGCGATCATATAAACGTGAAAAAATTAATTAACGCTGTCAACAAATAAAACTACTTAAAAAACAATAGAATACGGTTAGCAGCATAAATGAAGAGTATTTTTAAAAAGTTCTACCGTCGATAGCCGAGAAAACACTTTTTTGTACATTTGAAAGTGGTTATTTCAAAACCTATGAAACGCACTACAATCATCGCATTTGAAAGATAATTTAATTCTCTACGAGTTATAGTCATATTTGTATTCCAGTAATGTAGAGCTGCTTAACGTTATAGGAAGTGCTTAAAATGAAATAACGGAGTATATCCACATGTTACAATCTTATGATATAATCATTAATAATTTATATACTTAACATAAAGATCTTTTTAATATAATATAAATGTATGTAAAAGAGATGAAATGTCTTCACAATAACAATTGCTCATATTTTTTTTTCAAAACACACCGATACCTAAAATAAAAAATATCGATATACTAAAACTTTAGATTAAATATTCCTTTAATCTCTCATAGTATACCTGCTTCCATGGGTGTTTCTATTGGAAAAGCTGACGATTTCAAAAGGCGTTTCAGAGTATGATACTATTGTATGCATGATCTATTTCGTGCACAGTATCTTCTAAAATTTCAGTAAAAGATTTCTCATTATCGTTTATTATTGATTTATCAGCTATTAAAGATAGATGTAATTTGCCTCCGTAACTGAACAGAGAAAGGCCGAGAGCGGTCGTACTTCTAAAAATAAAATTATAAGTCATATATATTTCGTATATCGCTATAATGCATTAATTTTTATTTATTTATTATAATAAAAAATAGAGCAGCGATGCAATACTTGTTTGGTATCCAGAAGGCAATGTTGCTCAAAGAATTATTGAGAATACGAACTCTTTGTGGTCCATACATATTGCTGAACCCCATTGTGCTATGAGTTAAAAGAAGAACTTTCAAAATTTTCACCGGCAATACCGAGAATAAATATTTTATGAGCCAAAAATTAAGTAACAAGTCCGGACTTTTTGTGAGTTCATTATCTGCTTTCGTAATATCCTCAAGACGTTTAAAAAATTGAGAATCTTGATTTGGCTCACTGATCTTTTGTCCGTTCGCGTTAGAAATACAAATCCGTAGAATAGCAACTGAAAAATTATTATCTAACGTCATATTTTCATCAGGCATTGCCATTTTTATCGGCAAAATGATTGTTAATGAATCGGGTGCTGTTCTATTGATCTGTAAAGAAGAAATATTACATGTTTATATGATAAAGAAAGAGATGCAGTTTAATTATGTAAAAATCGTCAATTTTTCTCTCAGTTTTCAGGTGTAATTTTAGGCGTATTTTAAATATTTTTTGAACTTGTGTGTTATTTAGAAACGTTTTAATACATATATTTACCCGTAAATAATATTTGTGTATACTGGCAGAGAAAGCTGCCAATATTACATCTCCAAATTTGGCGCCTGTACTTTTTTTTATTTTGCGGACTTTCGTTAAAAGCTTTTGTGATTTGTCATCATCATCCTCTAACCAGTAGGATATTATTTTTTCACCTGTCTGTGGCGGGCCATGTAAAGAGCTATAAAAATATATTTATTAGGATAAAGCTTATTTTAAATTTATTCTACATATAGAATTTACTTTATTAGAGACATAATGAAAAGTAAAAATTATATTGATAGAGAATTTGATTGAGAAATTTTATTTTATAAAATTATTTTAATTTTTAAAATAAGAGATATGTTTATTTTGACTTATGTTTTTTGATAAAATATTCGAATATTGAATACATATATACTTTTCGTCCATACTACGACCAGCCTGTTTAATCAACCATTTTGGAGTAGAAAAGATAATTATCATCAATCGCGTGATTTCTTTAATTTTCTCGTATATTTGTTTCAGGAAGATATCTTTGAAATTCAGCCATATATGATTGATTGATATTTTCGCTTGCTGTTTTATAGAATTCATTGTTACGGTCTTAAAATATTTCAATAACGCATGAAAACGGCATCGTAAATCTTTCAAAACTCGTAAAACTGTCATGTAAATAGAAGGTATAGATGCGGCGAGAATATTTTTTTCATAGGGTCGCACCATTTCCTTATCCAAATGTCTTGCCTCATTCGGGAAATTTCTCCTCGAATTATGCAACGACGAAACAAATTCTTTGAAATTTCTTACATTTGCATTAATCGATACGGTATTTTCGATTTTTACTTTCGTCTCGTCTTCGTCAGTGATCGCTTTGAATAATAATTTTAAGAGAGCTATCCCATCACCCAGGGAATGATGGACGCGAAATATCATAGGAATCTTGCAAGTATCAGTGTCGAAGCACTCTGCGGAAGACAAACGGTCTTTTTCGACGCGAGATCTGGATCTCGGACAACGTTTCCCGACGAGAATCTCCCAGGCGGCTGTGTGATTATCAGGCAACGATTTATTGCATATGCTTCCTAAATTCTTCCTAAAGGATTCGCTAGATATATCTTCGCAAGATCCATCGCAATCAGCGTTCTCGCATTCCAGCCATCTAATCCTATTTTTCAGATCGATTTTTTCATTTCGCTCCCAAAAATAGTAACCAAACTTTTGGTTTCGATGATAAAATAATTTTTCAAATGTCGAACCAGCAGCCTTTGAAACGATGCGATCATTTACTAGATTTTTGAAATCTTCCAGAAAGATCGCGTTCGAATTTCGTCTATCATCTTTCTCTAGTATCATTAATATATTGATAACGGACAAGGAAGCAGCATCTTCAATGGCCCATACATAATCCGTGCCTTTCAATAAACCGGCAAACTTGTCTTTGAACTGGATTCTTAAAACAATTTTGACTAGATAGCGATAGATGTATAAGAAATTCAAAATGATAAGGATGAACGGAATAAGCAGACAAACACAGACAATCCTCAGTAATTCTTGTAGTCTTTGACGTCCGAGTCCATTTAAAAAAACGGAATTCAATCTTGCAAATTGCATTCTTGTTTCGGGAACTTGCTCGTAAATTTATCTCGATTTTAATATACTTGGCAGCGATCGTCCCCAAAAGCGGTTAGTACAGCCTTATCAGAATTAAGGTCGTTAAGATATAACTCCTGTTGTTGAAAATGACTTAGCGTTTATTTCTTGGTGTCCGTGATATACAATTCGAATTCCGCAACATTTTATTAAACAATATCGGAATAAAAATTTGATCATATACGATGAAAGGTTGAATAAAGGAAGTAGATTTCGACTTTGAACGGATTTTATAAGGCTGCGAACAACTATATTTTCGCGATACAATGTTTTACAGCATCTTAGCAGAACGGCGGACTTTCGAAAAATGAAGACGAAAGGAAGCGAAAGCGACGAAATTATATTCTGTCGGATTAAGACAGAAACCTGTACACGTCTCGGAACAAAAATCGTGTTAACTTCTGATTCGAAGAAATCAATCGCGCGATATATTGAGATAAGATATCTGTGTACTTTGGGAGACGAGCGCATTCCCAAACAATTCTGTTTACAATATTAAATCATGAACTGTTAACAATTTTAAATCTATTTAAATTTTAATTGATTAATTAATTTTTAATCGGTTTCATCATTAAAATGATATGAAAATTTCAAGTATTTCCAATTTGAGTTCTTGAAATACATAAAATTTCACTGTTATCTGAAAAAAAATATTGTTAAAGATATATTTAAAAATAATGTAATTCAAGCCACACTCTATTAACTTAATTAAGAAGAATATAGGAAGAGAGAACTTTCTGTTACTTACTGTTAGCAGCATATGCCACTGAGACTAGCAAACGTGTTATTCATATAGAGAAGCCACAAATCTTCGCCCAGTTTCGCAATTAGATTATAACTATACTGCGTTCACGGAAAGAACGATATCGCTTTTCGCTCGGTTCGGTCAGATCCCCCCCGACCGACCGTCCATTTTGCCCCCTCCACGCTGCCAAAATTGGTCTTGCAGCTTGCAGATCCGGCTACCCGACAGAAGGGACCCTATTTATTTATAATAATATTAAATTTTATTAATAATTTTTAGGTTGCAAAAAGAGAAAATAAATATAATAGATATATCGCGATTTAATTAAAAAGAGTAATAAAAATCGATTAACAGAAAACAACTCAAGCTTTCAATATTATGACATTTCTTTCGAGCTTTATAGGCGGATCACATACGTGATACACGATCGATACGCATACGACATACAGCATTGAAGTAGCGCGCTGAAGTCTCTCACCTAATCCCCACTCCGCCCAAAGCTGCGCGAAGCGAGGTCGTTCTCTCCGTGAACGCAGTATAGTAACGTTTTAAAGATTCAGATGACATAAAAAAAAATGAATCAAATTTTGAAAGGGCTTGCTTCAGAGGACTAGGCTTGCTGAATCATTTGTACAAGGTCATTGGGGCTGGGTCCCCTATTCGCTATATTTACCAAAATAAATATAATTGATATATCGCGATTTAATTAAAAAGAGTAATAAAATTCGATTAACAGAGAACAACTCAAGCTTTCAATATTATGACATTTCTTTCGAGCTTTATACGCGGATCACATACGTGATACACGATCGCATACGACATACGGCATTGAAGTAGCGCGCTGAAATCTCTCATCTAATCCCCATTCCGCCCAAAGCTGCGCGGAACGAGGTCGTTCTCTCCGTGAACGCAGTATAAATCCCTTAATTACCTTATATTTTTACTGATGTAAATATGATGTAATGTAAGATACTGGCAGTCTCATAGTCAGAGAAATTACTAGTGGCGCTCGCGCATGCGCTTTATCGATAAATACAAGCGCTATATTCAAATGATGATAGCAACGCGTTCCCGACAGAAGGGACCCTATTTATTTATAATAATATTAAATTTTATTAATAATTTTTAGGTTGCAAAAAGAGAAAATAAATATAATAGATATATCGCGATTTAATTTCGGAGGGATGCCTGAGCGTCTTTTACGGTAAACCGTGAATCAAATCGGACGTGTCTCGTTGATCTCGTGTGATATGCTTAATTGATTAATCACATTTGTATTCTAAGTTTGTAATTAGTTCTGAGTTCGAGTTTATGAGTTGACCAATAAAAACGTGTTTCGATAAGTGCTCAAATTATTGCTTTATTCGATTTCTCACGTTCACTATAATATTTATATATACAGTTCAATAATTCATGGTTCAACTGTTAAACTATTATCCTTTTTAAAAAGTCATTCTCCTGACAAACTACAAATTGACTCGCTGTCTTACAGTAATCTTACCTAAGTCAAACATTATTATATTTCTTTAATATTGATAACGCGCATTCATTTAACATTTAAACATTTTTGTTCAAATAATCATATTATAATAGTCAGTTTACTTCACAAAAAAATTTTATTTTTTAAATAATTTTTAGTAATTTTTCCAGATTTGCAATAATCTTGAATTTGAAGTCGCGCACACATAATGCATATTTTAACTTAGGTTTCATTTGTTAAAATCCAACATTTTCTGCAGATTTTTTCAGTCTTTTTGTCAGAATTTACGATGTTTCCTGCGAGGTTGAACAATTTCTGTTGCAAAATATCGATCTACAGTACACACATAAGTTTTTTTAAGACGTTTGTCGAAATATATTTACAATAAGATGTCACATATGCGAAATATATTTACAATAAGATGTCACATATGCGCGAATTACAAATTAAATTATGAGACGCATATGATATGTGACATGCGATGCAAAACTCATTTAATTTGACATAAATTATAATATTCGATACATTACAAAAATATGACATATTCCGAGAAAAGAAGATATCTCGCTCTTCTGATATAATCTTATATGTATATTTTATTGTGCAATGACATATATAAGAAAACTTAAACATACAAACCTCCTTCTGTTTTTCTTTCATTTTGTAATTCATAGCGTTAATTTGCTTCTTCAAACGC
The DNA here is from genome assembly GCF_003651465.1 of Formica exsecta. NCBI lineage: Eukaryota > Metazoa > Arthropoda > Insecta > Hymenoptera > Formicidae > Formica > Formica exsecta. The sequence continues at coordinate 6,949,508 of NW_021853485.1, forward strand.
TCGTTTTGCGATAACAAAGTGTCATATCTAAAATGTAACATGTATCATATACATAAGCAGAATATTTAGCAATGATACAAAAGCAAATTGTGATATTATTGGAAGAGATTACTTTTGGTGCCATGTCCTCTGCACTTGTCTTTTTAAAGCTTCCGGCAATATATCAAGAGAACCAATTTGAACATCCGTAACGCTTTGTCGAAATAAATCTAAAAAGCGAAATTTTTTCTCGAACAGAACACAGCAAAGCAAGTAAATTTAGGCAGAAATTTTACTTACTTAACATCTGCTCGTTTCGTATTTTAGCTTTCCTTAAATCATCCGTTAAAATTTTATCGCGAGATTTCAAGGTAGAATACCGCAGAAAACGGACAGCTTCTAAATCCCGCGAATATTTTAAACTTGTCTCTAATTTTCGAGCGGTATCACGTATTTTATTAATTGTCGCGATATATTTTCCTTCGAGGCTTTCTACATGCATGATGTTCAATATTTGTCAATTGTAATCTAATTTAATTGACAGCAGAAAGAATAAGGTACACTGAAGATTCGTTCTTGTTAACGATATTGTTTTATTAATTTTTTGTATTTTATGTTATTGTAAAATATAGTATCATAAATAATTCAAAGCCCTTATTACCGTTAATCGCGTTGCGTGCTCTGTATAACTTTATATATAATCTAACCCTGCAGCCTTAATTTACTTTTTCTGATGTTTAAACATTTCTATTCTATACACATACACACACTATCTTTTGGTATTAAATACATCTTTGGACAGCAAATACTATGTAAGTCGTATATGAATGGAGATACACTTATCATGTATGAAAATAAAAATGTACATCACAGATTTATGCAGTGCAAATATTATATCAAAGCATTTAAAACTCTTTAAATGCTTTGAGCATATATTTATGCTCAAACATATTTATATAATATAATGCTATTTCCTTATTGGACATGGTTCTGAAATGTATTTTTTAAAACTTTGATGTACGTTTCTTAAATAATCTCGTGATCGATCTCTGGTATCTTCCAATATAGCAAGTAATGCTTCTCTGGTTTTGTTTGTTAAGGCCTCGTTAAACCGTTCCATAAGTGCCATGTCTATTTGTGGAATACCATCCAGATCTTCAGCAATTTCCCTCACTGTTGTCACATCTATAGTTAGAGATACTAAATCGGAGTCCTTTGATTGCCTGTAAATTATTTTTATCAACATTGGTATGAAATTTTGAAACATATTTGCTTCATATTTATATTTTTTAATTTAATATTTTCATATAATAAAATAATGCTATAAAAATTGCTATATATATTTTACAAAAATTTCTCAAGTCTTAAACTTGATTAATATTTGAATATATTGATTTTATACAATCTGTTAATGTTCGATATTAGTCTTATATTAATACAAGATATAACTTACGATTGAGTCAATTCCTTAGCGAGAAACTCTGAACAAGTTTTATATAATTCTAAACACTCCAGACTACTTCGAAGATTGCGTCTTTGGAGGTACCTTTCAAAAATTTGTCTGCCCTTTGGATGAGATAAAGTCTTATTTATATTATCTGTAATTTGATCTAACTCTTCAGCTGTCAAACCAGTTGTACATTTTCCAATACAGCCAATTGTTTGAGTCGACAATGAAGCCTGCATGTTTCATTACGCTACGAAGAGAATTGTAGACCAATTTTTTCTTGAATTATTCTTTTTTCAGCTTGAGATTAAAATATCCTGCAAGCAAGTAATTTTTTGGAATCGATTACAATTTTTATGTTTGATTCGAGTAAACAATAAGAACGATAAAGAATGATAAAAGAGAGTACAAAAAAGAACTTAGTATATGTATGTTATATATATAACGTTTATATATATCGTATAATTTTATAGCTCTCTCTTACATATATATAATTATTATTTTCATATTCAATAAAGTAATGATCTTTGCGTATAGCGAGCCATTTAATCAACATCGATATGATATATGATCCAAAAGCATGTGTTTCCGGCTGATCAACTGTCAATTCTCAATGCCATGCGTGAATCGTCGCATGATTCGTTTGGCACTATCTTTCATCAGCTGATCGATTGACAGTAGATCTGCCCAATTGTACTTTCTTTACTAAAAGTGCTGTACTTAAAATGAAACAAGTATATATTCACGCTGTGGAAAGAAAGAAAAAAAAAACGAGAGAAAGCGAAAATGAATCAATTCTATAAATTACAAGACCGTCTCATGTCTTCTGTTATGTTTTTACGTGATGTTTATGATGAGTTTTCATGAAATCATGTTTGAATCAAATCTCATTTGAACTAGATTTGAACGTTAAATTACAATCTAAAATGTAAAACGAGGGATTGCTCAGCAAAATTATTCTTTACACATACATATTGCGAATATATTTAAATAATTAAATTTTACATCATGAAAAATGTAAAGCAATCTAGATGAATCGAACATGCCATCACTTTGAATCATATGATCTATGGTTGATGCTGCATCGTATGTCAATCTGTGAATTAGCCCAAATGGGGGATCTACTACAATCTCTGAAGACTATCAATAGGCATAGCTTATCGCTTATCTTTATGTTAAGTGCGATGTAGCGAGATATTAATATATACAACCTCATACATTTTTTTTAAGACGATTCATCATGTCAGGGACCAAGGTAGGAGAATGTTTTTAAGAATACTTATATTCAATAACAATGATCAAATAAAAGAATCACATATATGCTCTATTGTTTTTTACACACATATTTTTTGTATTTAATAAATATTTTTTTAAAAGGTAATAATGCATTTTGCTGTTATTTTAGAGTGAAGACAGTAAAAATGATAATTTAAACAGGCAAGGATCCTTCAGGAAACTTGTGCCAGGAAGTAGTAATGGAGAATCTTCATTAAGCATGTCTGTAAAAATGATAGACAGACCGATTGTCCCGCAAACTAACAAGCAACATGCTGTTTTCGTACAGGAATATAATATTATTTCAGAATAGTGAGTACACACACACACACACACACATACACATACAGTAGTATTATAATATGTATATCGTAGAAATAACTAACTTACATATTTTTTTTTCCAGCAAGATGTTGTGCTCTCAAGATTTAAAGGGAATTTATGTAATACCGTCTGCTTTAAATTCTTTTTGTAAGTACTGCTAAATTTATGCATGACAAGTTACATTTAATACATTTAAAATTTAGCATGTATTTTCTGTGATAATCCTAATTTGTAATATTATTGCTTTGGAATTAGAACAGCTAACGCTATTTTATGACTCATAGAAAGACAGAGAAGAAGAATAAATATCCTTCGTTCTTTATTTCTTAGTCCATATTTGAAATTTTGTTTTATTGAAACGTCAGTATGTTTTTGATAGGTGTAAACCTATTTTATAGGTCTTGCTCATCCCGATTACAACTTGTATAATGGTTCTGATGTAAATATATCCATATCTCTTCGCTCTTTCATTTGAATGTAGTTAAGGTGACTATTTTGAAAAGCTCTAATATATATGTTATTTCTAAACATTTTGCCACAGTATGGTTTGGTGTACAATTCATTCGGCAAGGGATCTACAAAGGCGGAGTTTTCAGGTTCACTATTACATTGCCCCCAAACTTTCCACTTGGAGATTGCCCTGTAAGAATACTGAATCGCAAATAATCAATCTTATATATATATATACGTGTAAAACCTATAATAGCCTGAAATATATTTTAGAAAGTTGTGTTTGAAACTCAAGTTTTCCATCCATTGATAAATCCAGAAAATGGAGAATTGTGCACATCATGGGGATTTCCTGAATGGAGAAGAAATAACAGAATTTGGCAATTGATACAATATATCACGAAAGTATTTATTAAACTAGATCCAAAAATGACTCCAATTAATCAGGAAGCATCTAGCTTGTAAGTACAATTGTTATTTGCTTTGCATACAAGAGATATATTCAAAGAAATAGTGAAAAGAATGTGTCATCCCCAGAATTTCTTTTTTACATACAAATTGGCGAAATTACAGACAAGAAAGTAATCTTGAGGCTTTCCGAGAACGTGTGAAAACTTGCGTGAAGGCAAGCGTAAATCAAGTATTTGATCCACCTACCATGGACGATCCGCATTATATTACATTCACTCGATATGTGAATGAAGTGCATGATCCCATTAAACGAGAAATTTACGAACCAAAGGTAAATAAATACTTGAGAATCACACTTATCATGGTAAAACACATTAAATTTAAGAATTTTCTCATCAGTCTATTGTATTTTATAGAGCGAAGATGAAAATAAGCCATTGGGTTTGTCATGGGTACAACCTGGCTCTCTTCAACCATTTTCAAAACCAGAAGCTAGATAATAACAGAGTTTAAAATTCAAATGCTGACAAATAGTGAAATAACATACGTCCTTAAGAGCTGTATAAGGAAATTATTGCTCTCTTGGCAATCAATATAGATACAAACTTATTAATATTACTATTTTTCTATTCAAAGATTATATATATGCCTTAAAATTTTATATGAATCTATGTGTTAAGTGACTGCTGTATAGAACAAATTAGAATATATGCTCTTGTAGTTTTTAATAAAAAGAGATTAACATATATTTGTGTGTTCAAATATGAATATATATATTAAGAATGTCTAAATTATTTAATATTGAGAATATCTAAAAAAAGTGTTTAATATTGATTGTGACAAACATGTTATATATGTATAATACACATATTTTTTTAAAGATCATTAATATAAGAATTTAGGAAAAGAAGAGAACGAAAGCGAAATATTGTACAGCTTACAAACTTTTCAAATTGAGCGCTATTTTACGCTGGACCGTTCTGCTTGCGAGGATACGTTCCCCAAGTTTTTATCCTCCCCCCTCTTTCTTTACGTCGTCATAGGAATCCGGCTTTACGTAGCTAACAAATCTCGCTCAATTGAAATCGCGACCGTCACCGAGAAGAGAAATAACGTATGTACATCTCGCGATAAAAATCCGTGGAATTTGCGTTATTGCGCAACAATTTCGCAATCCCAGCTGTCGAGTAGGACTCGTGCAAATTGTATTTTACTACCGGCACACGCCCGAAGCCGCTTCCGCCGCGCCACCCGGAATTATGAGCTGCAGCGATCTTAACCTTTAATGACAGCCCCACAGATTCAGGTAATTATTCCATTACATCTGACACGCGATAAGCAAAGAATCTCACACGCGAGAGTCGCTTCCTGCTCCGAGTTCACGTTCAGGATAACGTCGCGAAAGTTTCTCGACGTCCTACGGCTAGAGAATCTTGAGCAGCATGTGTCCTTTTGCGCTACAGATACACACCTATATAAAGATGAAATACGATGAGAAAACAATCTCCGTGCTGGTCAATATTATGATGATCTTATCGCGTTAAGTAATATTTCACTGATAATATTTCGTTTGTAGTTATGACATTGTGATTGCGGACATAATATTATGGTTGATAAAATTATTGTGCAATATTATGACGCATATAGAGACTGCTTAATTAAACAATATGAAACATATTGTACGCTAATATAGATTTGAATTTAATCTAAATCGTGTATGAGAGATTTACTTTATCTATATATAAATGTTTAGAATAGTTGTAGCTTTTAATTATATATGAATATAATGTTTTAGGTCGCATAAAGAGCCTTAAAATGCAGACGATAAAATGTGTTGTGGTAGGTGATGGAGCGGTTGGTAAAACATGTCTCTTGATTTCCTACACAACAAATAAATTTCCTTCTGAGTATGTGCCTACTGTTTTTGACAATTATGCAGTAACTGTGATGATAGGAGGTGACCCATATACATTAGGATTATTTGATACAGCAGGTAAGAAGTTTTTTTCTTTTTGTATTATTTCTTCAAAGACAATTTAGCTTGCTTGTAATCTAATTCAAACTTTTTGTTTCTTAGGTCAAGAAGATTATGATAGATTGCGTCCTTTAAGTTATCCTCAGACCGATGTATTTCTCGTGTGTTTCTCAGTTGTATCGCCATCATCATTCGAAAATGTAAAAGAAAAGGTGATATATCGTCTATTATTGTTTATTATTTTTACATATATGAGCTTTAATTCAAATTCTAATATGATAATATATTTTCTTGTAGTGGGTGCCTGAAATAACGCATCACTGTCAGAGAACTCCATTTCTACTTGTCGGAACACAAATCGATTTGAGAGATGATGTCGCAACAACAGAAAAGCTTGCAAAAAATAAGCAAAAGCCAATATCTGGAGAGCAGGGCGAGAAACTTGCCAAGGAACTCAAGGCTGTAAAATATGTAGAGTGCAGTGCTCTAACACAGGTAAAAAAAAAAATTAAAATTTTATAGTTTTATCAAAAATATTTTGTTGTTTAAATATTATGTAAGAGATTTAGCAAGATCCTTTTTCATTTAAACTTTAAAAAAGAAATAATTTTTTATAGACATTTATATTTCTCTTTGATTAAAATAAAAGAATATTTATTAGATTCTAATTATATTAGTAATATTTAACACTTTATGTAACATTATGTTTCTATTGACATTCTAGAAAGGTTTGAAGAATGTATTCGACGAAGCTATTTTGGCCGCATTGGAACCGCCCGAACCAGTGAAGAAAAGAAAGTGTACGCTTCTGTAAGCCGACGAAGAGTTATCATTGAAGGAACGCATGCCAGACATCAAAATAACGCTACGTAGTACCAGACGACAGTCTTGTATGTAGTATATTGTATTAAATAGAACTAAATTTGCCTCTATACTTCGTAACCCGAGGGAAGAACAAGCAATCGCGTAAGCGCCAGCTATGACAGCGACTGCAAACACATTCCATGAGGCGTGCAACAACGACTCTGAATTTGTAAGGTCAAAGAAAATTTTTCTATCATACAATAATAGCTATCTTTTTGAGATAACTTATTGCACAAAGCTTTCATTTTCCCGACACGATTTTCTAGGCGGCGCAAAATTTTGAAGCGCGTCTGAAAATTTTCTAAGATAAAGTTTTAAAACCATTCTAAAATCGTTGACTATTGACGTTTATTATTCAATAGGACAGAGGCGGAGAAACAGAGAGAGATTGGTGCTATTGTTCAATAATATTTTTTTAAGTCGAAATATTTACCGAGATATATATAGACATCTGAGTCGTCGATATCTGATAGAATAGTCATTTGGATTAATAAGGTATTCAAGCATCTTTCGCTAAAATGACGATCATTTTTTCCGATACGTATAAAAATAAAATTTTCGTTTTTAACGATGTCAGTATTAGGAACTCTGATGAATGTATAAAACGATAAATCATAGCAGTATCATTATGTAGGTATATTATCGATTGCATATAATAAAAAGATTATTATTATTTCTAACAATCGATCTATATAAAATATCATTGTTGGATATTAATGGTTTTTGCAATAGCAACTTTGGTAAATTTACTTGTTTGGATATTTATATAATTTTAGAATACAATTTATCATACAGTAAATATATAATTAATTTCTTATCATTTATTCTTTGTCCAAAGCATGATAGCGTGCGAGCAAAAGCTTTTTAATATCGATAATGAACCTTCAGGTCTCTAAAAATATACACGGCAGCTATCTTAACGAAGGAAAGCTTTTAAGAAAATCGACCAATTTCTTTGTACGTTTTTGAGTGCCGTTCATTACATAGCAAAGTATTTTCAACGAATTTATCACTTAACAAAGAGAATTGAAGAGTTTTTAAACCTTTTTCCTTAACATTTATGATTTTCACAATTATGTACATGAAATTTTATTAACTATCATGATGTTGCATGCAATGAATTATATTGATTCATAATGTCGATGGGCATGCGACTGGCTAATTTTTTATGGAGCTCAATTGTCGCATATCGTTAGTACTAATAACATATATGAATGTTCGCGTTGCGATAGGGATGTTGCGAGAGAAAAAGCATTTCATCAAAAAGATTTAATCAACTTTTACATTATGAATCCAGTTAAAAGCATTTATTAGCACTGTATGTGTCATAATATAGACACAATCATATATAATAAAATATTCGCATAAATATATTTATACTATGTATATGATGCCTGCGCGTTTATGTCTTTATTTGTTAAATTGTCTCTCTATATAATCCTTTCATATATAT
>NW_021853485.1:6957786-6969065 GCF_003651465.1 Formica exsecta
ATATATGTTCTTAGCTTCTCGAAAATATGTTAATATCATAATTCCTACAGATAAATAATAATTATTTATCTAGAATATATTTTGAATATTGATGGGTTTATAATTCACAAAATATGTGATTTACTTATAAGTAGGTTTTATTAACAATCATAATTTAAATTTTAATACATTTTCATTATACATATATTTAGCAATAAAATGGTAATGAAATCAAATAGCAGGATATGCCCAGGACATATGATATAAAAAGGTAAAATTTGAATAGATTATGAATGGAAATTATATGACAGAAATCCTGCATTTTTATATGATAATTATAAATATACTTCTATGCATATTTCTTTACAAATAATTTGTAATTATATTATATTCCATTTAGAAAATATTAGACGCTTTACTTTGAAGCTATAAAACTGAACACACATCCAATTTTTTATCTTAAATTTATGAAATCTTTAAAAAAATATAATCGCATTTATGAAAATATTTGAACTAAAATAAGACACGTTGCATTACAACGTATAGAAATAATACTTAAAATTATACAATCACGATCAAAAAATATTAATCATATTAAAATACGCGATAATCATTCGTATTTTATTACGTACATGTATACATGCGAGTCGCATCGAGTATAAGTTTTTACCCCGTCAATGTTATTGTTTTCGGTACGCGTCAGCTATGTTTTATTTAATGTACGTAGTCATGTCGCGACCTTCGATCAGTTCACATTTGTCAGTCGAGAGTGAGTCCTACGTGCGAACGGATGTCCGGAGTGTCGAACCGAGCGATAAACGATTATGCCTTGAAATATTAATCAATGTGCGATCACGATCAGCCTTTAATCGATTCTTCGATTAATCCATAACCGGTATATACATGGTTTTGTCACAAATTCGATGGAAATCTTACATTCTTTATAATTACAAAAATATGATTATTATAGAATCATAACCATTCAATATTCTTTTACGAAAAACATTTAACTCGGGTATTATATTTCATACGAAAAATATTCCACTTTAATATTATAAAATCGAGCAACCGATTAAATGTATTTATTAATAATTCCAATTTATTTATGAAAAAGATCCTCATTAATCGCAATTGAAAATATTTTGTATTAGGTTAGAATATCATGTATATAGATAGCAAATTAAAGTTGCAATCGAGTTAATTTTTCATTGTAATTATTACGATCGAATCATTAAAATACGTGACAATTAATTAATTATATTTTATATATTACGCGATGAATCTTCAATCAGCTTTGTTTTGACTCACGCAGTTACGTCGCGACCTTTGTCCTTCGCGCTACATAATCTCGAGATCGCGCACAATCGGTCCGCATTTTTCACGTGTTTTTCCGTCGAGAATGAATTCCATACGAACGAATGTCGAATCGAGCGACGGGCAATTATCGTAGAGTGTTAATTACGTCGATCGCGATTAATCAATCCTCGATAGTCTGCAACCGGTGTACATACGCCGCTTCGCGCGTGAGAGAGAGAGACAGAGAGGGGGGGAAAGAAGGGAGAAAGAGAGAAGAGAATCTATGGATTCATTAAACATTCTATTTATTAAGACGGATATCATTCCATTTATTTGTTCGAATCGCATCGCGTTCGAGCTTTCGAACTTTGAAAAGCTATTTTCGAATATTAGATATTTAATAATTCATCGTTTCCTGATTTTCAAGATGGTCGAGTATGTTCGCGTCGAAGTTCGTGTCGTACAACTTCAATTTGTTGAATTGCGTCACAGGTCATAGCTTGCTTCATACGTATCGCGGACATCGAGAGTGGCGGACGTGAATCCGTTGTTATTTATTCGATCAAGTGCGTAGTACGTGTCATAAGTGTCGGGAATGCCGTATAAAGTGATGGGCGATCGTTTTATCGTGATATTTAATGCGCGAAATCGTAATCGGTAGCACTTTGTCAATGGACTTACATCCGTGCGAACGAGTTTCCGAAACGACGGAGCAACCGACGAGAATATGACGGCGTTTCGTCGGCTGGTGAGTAAATTGATTTTATTTACTTGATTTATCATCGAATATAATCCGCGAATATTTACGCGGAATATACAAAACCAGCATATCAGAAACATCAATATAATAATAATGAATTATTGCTTTAAAAAAAATCGACTTTTCGAGTAGCTCAGGAAGGTAATAAAATTCAACAAGTTAAGAAATGGCCCGCGAAGATTCAAATTTGTAATGAAACTTAAATTGTGCATTATATATTTTCGATAAGCACTCGCATTAAGAGAATTTCATAGATATTTTAAGGACTCGCTATTTTTTTATTTGAAATACTATTTTATGTATTTTGAGCAAAATAAAATTCGAATTTATTTTTCTTATCATTGACATTTAATCGCGCGTGTTTAACCGGACCTTTCTTATCGCGCGCGGGCGTGTTTTCTCATCGTGATTGGCGCCTAGCCAATGGTAATGACAACCGCGCGAGATACAGGGAGTACTCGAGAGTACTCTCGGACTAAGAACCGGAGCTGTGAGAATCCCCTCGTCGAACCGGCACGTGCGAGCGGAAATGCAAGGGCCGTAGAGACGCAGAAACACGGGAGGCGGTCATTTGACGGTCTGATGGGATATCACCGACGTGGATCGCCCACCGTCATCCACACGGCCGTTTCTCCGTGCCCTCCACGTCCATTTCTCCATCCTCCTCATCATTTCTTCCTCATTCAGTGGCGGCTTCAATAAATGCGAAGCCTTACGATAAGAATTTAATAATGCAAATTTTTCGAAATTTTAATACTCAATACTTAATGACAAACAGTTCCATAGTCATGTTGACATTTGATTTATAATTATTATAAATGTGAAAAATATATATATATAATTTTTTGCAATTTATAATAATTTATATTATATATTTTTTTATATGTATATATATAAATTAATATAAATCAAGTCGCCACTGAATGAAAAAAGAGAGAATGGAGAAATGGAAAAACGTATGAATGACGGTGTTATTGTATATATATATACAAGATATATTTATTTTTAATATTACAGAATATATATATTCTTATACACTTCACTTTTATACAAATATATAAAATAGAGTCACGAACGCACAATTAAACGTGAACAAATAAAAAAATAAGAATATTTTTACAAGGGAGAATTTAATTTTATATAATTTTTTTTCTTTACAATTTTTTTTTTAATTATATATTTTTGTAACACACGCATAATTATAAATTTTTTGACGCGCGCGGAGATGGTCGTCGTCCTATTGTGAAATCCGCCACTATCTCCTCTCTGTTCTCGGTGTCGCGTTTCTCTTCGACGCTCGCTCGCGCGAGAAAAAACCCCACGTTCTCTTCTTTCCTCTTCTTTCGCGGTCGATCGCGATTCGCCAGTGTAACGTGACGCGTTGCGCCCTGTGGTTAATTCAATTAGGTGGAATCATAGTTACGTAGATCGGCGGCTACACGTTGGCGGCCACAGTCAACGTTAACGGCCGATACAGAAGGCGCGCCTCGGTCACGGAGTCCGTCGCGGACGTGCCTCCGGACTCCCTTGACATTATCGCTAATCATCTCGAATCGATAGCCGCGTCTACGCGAGCGGCGGTGGTATTGGTACAGGTATGGACGTCGGACCGTGCGCTGTAATGCGGCCAGATGCAATGTAATTTCAGTAATTGATCTATCGGGACGAGCGAGCGCGCCCGTCTTCGCGCTCGAAAAATCGCGCGTCGCGCTAATAAAAGTTTCCGCGTTAATTAGCGAGCCGCGCGGTAATTAGTCCCTGCATTCCTCAAAGTAATTTCGCAATGTGGCACAATTCAAATTTTAAAACAGTATTTTTTTTTAAATAACCTGATTAAATATTTAATATTGAGCACTATATTTTAAAATGAAAAGCGTGTGAAACTTTTAAATGAAATCAGGACTTGTTTTAATATCGTAATCTCGTAAAAAAAAAAAAAAAATCGCGGTTTTTTTACATACCAAAATTTCTGCATAGAAATCGTTGAATTTCGAGATACTGGATCCGTCTCTTTTTTTTTCTCGCGTCAGAGATTTCCAGATTAACATCATTCGTTCGAATACAGGATCTCGTGATCTTTGAATTCTTCTCGATCCTCGCGCGCGTCCTATAGGATCCAAGAGTTATTACACGAAAACAGACGAGCTCTCGTAACGACCTAATAAAACGAGCCGCCGGGGCCACCTGGTGGAGCGGGCCGCGTCGAGGGGCCCCCCGGGCACGTTGACACAACTCATTTTTACGCGATGTCTCGCGCGCGATGGGCGGCCGCGCTCGTCCCGCGCTCTCGCACCGCGGCGAGGACCCGCTGTTTATGTTGCTTTATGCCGATGCTGGCCGTACCACCGCTCGCTGGGCTGAGTAATGGCGCGAGATCTGTGTCGTAGTCGACGAGGGGGTGCCTCTCAACTCGGCCCGAGCGCAAGAGATACCATCGGAACTCTCGCGTAGATTTCTAGTCGCCCGTCGCGACGTCCCGCATACGTGCCATCCCGACGAAATCGTGGTGCTCCCTTCCTCAGGGCCGCATATCCTGCTGGTACCCCGACTGCGTGTGTGAGAAACGAAACACGTAGGCTGCACACACTGCGGCCTATAAATTCGTTTGCAATATTTAAAGATTATTTATATAAAAAATGTCTTTATATTGATTTTTTTACAATATTGATTTTTAACGTTTTTACTTTGTTTTGAAATCAATTTTTATATAAATATATAATTTTCATTGAATGTGTGTGTGGTTATATATATTAAGGTACATAATTTTTATCTTTCAACAGGTTAATATGTAATGTAATTTATAATGTATAATAATTTATATATTTCCTTCATTATTTACTATAATATTTATTATAGTAATTTATTGATTCAATATAAATTAAATATAAAAAATCGTTTTGCATTTAATAATATTATAATCTATTAAATTAATGGCTAACTCTCATCGACTCTTGTAAATTCGTGGTTTTTTTACTGGCCATATAAATATGATTTAATAACTTGATGAATCATGATATTTGTATAATAATCATTGATTTGAAATTTAAGTAATTTGATGAATAATTATAAAGAAATTCGTCTTATTTCGAATTTTTTTAATTGACATGTATATTAAAGAATCTCTTATTTTTTCGCTGATAAATTTTCATCTATTTTATATTTCAGTAAGAAATTAGTAATCTCTCTCTCTCTCTCTCTCTCTCTCTCTCTCTCTCTCTCTCTTCATCTATAAAATAGATACGAAAGTAGTACAGGAAGAAATGTTTATACAATTCGCGCAATTGCATTTTCTGCTGCCAGCAAATCGTAATTTATCTTCTACCCTGTTCTTTTATTTCTCTCTGAAGACATTTCATCTCCACCGTTTTCGCATTCGAAAGTTTCAGTCCGCCGCCCATAAATCATGCGAAAATAGAGCAACAAAGTAGCAATAAACTTTCAACGAGTTTTAGTTTTTGCGCAAATTTATAAGATTGTCGCTAAATATTCGTATTTTGCAATCGAATTATCCCAACGCAATTTTACCGCATGAAATCATTATTGTTGATATCTGCAACATTAGCAATAATGATCAATTTCGCATGGAGATGAAAACGAAGTAATTTGATTGTAGAATGTAAATTACTAATATTATATGTGAGGCAATCACATTGCAAATTATGGGAAAGGCTATCATAAGTATCATATTTTGAGTATTATTTTGAAAAATATTTGCTAAAATATTAAAAAGGAAATATTTTACACAGATTTATAAAGTTAACGACAAAAATCTTTTTCATAAAAATACAATCGTAATTTTCGAGAAACGTGACGTACAGTTAAAATTAATGTTTTGCTAATCTTTGCAAATGAAGTTGTCGATATTCCTACTATTCCCCCGTCTCTTTTGCTTTCTGTTTTCCCCTTTTCTCTCCCAGAGTGGCGACGGCCGCGCGCGCGCGAGTACCGGTTCTATAACGACTAATAAAGGTTTAATGAATTCACTGGTCCCTCTGTAATTCCATTCTGTCGCGCTACCTAATTAATACAGAATCCGGAGGTAAGCCGATGAGGATGTATTCGAGAGCGAGATGCAATTATCGTGATAAAGTTGACCATAAATTTCTTGCAAGTGATTTTATGACTTTATCGATTCGTACGCAGGAAAAATTTCGCTCTTTTTTTGTAAGCCGGTAAATAGAACGTTTCACACGGCGATAGTATCGGTGTGCTGTGGTAGTAGTAATTGATTTAATGCCTGCTTAACCATTCTCAGACGTGTTATTATACTCTAGAAAAAAATTAGCTAAAGATTTTCACTAGTTATAGCGTACTCAGATATGATTATAAAGGAAATCACATATATATTAAAGTTTATATTAAGATATAAAATTTGATCCAAGAAATCGTTTTATAAATCTTTAAAAAGTGTTGCAATATTACATATTTTATTGTTTAATGACTTGATAAGTGCCCCAAAGACATTTTCGCGAATCGTCGAATAGACTGGAGAATTTTCTTTCATTTCTCAAAATTACATATTTCTAAATGTGAAATAAAATATTCAAGTCTTTTTTTTTTATTTATGCTTCGCATTCTTATACAATACTAAAATTTATTTAGATTAATTTGTAAAGCAGAAATTATATATAGACATAGTCTTTCATTATAATTGCAAAAATTTAAATATCCGATAAATATGTTACATGTACACAAAATGCGATTTCTTTGAGCGGTTTCTTACAAAACTCAGAAATTACATCGTTAAGAAGTAAAATTGCACGGTATACACTTTTCTCAAGATCCACTCGTTACAGAACGTTCCTGCGTGAACAAATGCAAAAATGCGTGCGTGTGCGACGGTCCACATCCGACTGTAATTATTCTTACGCACGCGAGCGAAGAATTGCGTGCAAATTTGTTGTGTGAACAGAGCCGCGTTCGCGAGAACACACGTTACCGTAGAAAAGATCTCTTTAGATCTCTTTGCCGACCGATAACGAACCAAATCGCCTTACTTTTACACTTACAATCGCGCTGTAACGAACGACTAAAACTGCTCGTAAATTTCACGCTTCGCACACGAACGAGAAAATTATTCATACGCTTTTCATAATTCATCCTGCACCGTGTAAAAACTGTAATTAACATCCGAATGGTCTTACCCGGCAAAGTATCGCTCGAACTGTCTAAGACATCGATCGCAAAATATAAATTTTTACTTCTGTTTCGGCAGAGTTAGAGATGATAAAATTGAATTTATATGTTAATAGAAATTGATATATTTTCAGTATATGACAATAAATAAATTTAATTAAATAATAAATAAATTTTGTCGTTTAAGTACGTTTTGCATATTTATCTTATTGAATAGAATAGTTCATGATGTTTAAACTCTCTCTTTCTCCCTCTCTTTGATTGTAACAAAAACAAATGGCATATTATTTTATAGATAGAAAAAGTTTATGCTAATTACAGAGAAATATAAGGGAAAATTTCTAAATCATGAATAAAAATCGCTAACGCGATAATACAGAGAGATAATAATGAATAATAAATAAAAAAAATAAGTATATAATAATGATAAATGTATAACTCTGTCGTAAATGGGGAAGTAATGATCATAGACAGGATATTATAAGTCACAATGCCAACTCGCGTTTCGTAAGAATGAAAATTTAATATAACCGTTATCGCACACGTGCGCATTTTCCGGAAGTGCCGCATTATGCCTGCTACCTTTTTACAACGTTTGCTCGTTTCGAGACAAATCGAGCGGTATGAAAGACACCTGGCCTCAGGATGGACACGTGATATTATATCGAGCCGCATGCCGCATGATGCATCATGAAGGCCGTAAGACTCTGAGCTCGTCTCTTAAAGTTCCCTGCTTTTCGTCAGATAATGTTTTCTCTGGCACGCGTTCTAAATATATTTTTTTCTCAGATTAAGATATCTTGAAAGTTACATTTCGTCTTATTTCGTACAAATGAGATTGTAACGGAAAAAATAGTGTCTCCCCCTACAGTATTTTTAAAAAGCTTTTTAAGATTATTACAAATAAATATTAGCCAGTCTCAGACATTAGCTTTTTATATAGTCTAATTAACAAAAGTAATAGTAACGAAAGTAATATAGACGGAACAAGAAAATCAGTGTACAAATAAAATTTTAATGCTAAAGAAACTAAAAGTATAAATTTAATATTTATTAAAAAAAGTTTTCATTATCTTATAAGCACTAAGATTAATATCTTTATCTTAATTCCTAATATTCTCATTGTTTATGAATGCAAAGAAATTCTTGAATATATTATATATATATATTGATTTTATTTCTTTGATCAAGACACATTATCTCACTTTTATTTTTCGAACAATTTTTTTATTTACTGCAACATAAACTTGTTTTCACTTTTAAAAAGAGAAATTGTCGCGATAAAGGTCGATATGAGAACTGCTCTAAATTGAACTTTATAAATTGCAACGAAATTTAATCTCTATTAGTGCCGATGAATCCTGCGTCCGCCATTCGAGGGCCCACTTGGTCGCTACGCTTTTATTTCTCGATCAGTCAGAATCGGGGCCTTCGAGTGGTACGGACCCCCCGCGGTTTTCTCCCATCGAAAATCCAGATCTGAACGTCGACGACGAGCGATTCGTTGTCAGCCACGTTCGCTCTTACGCGCGCGGCCGTGTGCGTGGAAGCGCTCGACTGGGACGCACGCGTGTGCGTGCGATCGGCAACGGTGATCAATCACCTTCAAACCACGGTCGTACAATGCGTGTCGCGCCACCAGAATCTGGTCGCCCGAGAAAGAGCTATTGTTACCACCCACGTTGTCTCTCGAGGCCTATGTCGACCGACGCTTCGAAAACCGAAGGTGAAGCCTTCAGGGTAATTCAGGATTGCAGTTTCGATAGATGATGCGATCTCTGAGATATCTTTGTGCGCGTAACATCTAACGACGATGCGTTCCAAGCGAATTCCTCGATTACCGATTCGCGTGTGTGTGGTCGCGACACTTAACTCTTTTGAAATTGAAATAAGAAAATTTATTATTAAATTATGTGTTATATATAACTTATATAAAATTAATATAAATTCTATAAAGTATTATATTATATTAAACTTTTATTAAGATATAGAGATATAGAAATCTAAGTTGTACTTATGACAAAATAGACGTAATGTAATATTTTATTTAGTGAGAGCTGTTTATCTACTTATAATCATTGTAGAAAACAATATATTCTTTGTTTGTGCAATGATTAAGTCATAAACTCAGATTAAAAGATCTCTGGATTTTTAAATTTTCTTAAAAAGTTAATTACAACTTAGATTAACAATGGATCTAAGTTTTAATAATATTTGAGTTTCTTAACTATATGATTTTAATTTCGGTCATAAAATCTGTACAAGTAATATTATACTGAATTGTATGAGATCACTTATATATTTTTATAAAAATAAAAAAAGAGAGAGTTTAACATACATACAAAGTACGAATGAGAAAAGTTAACATACATAACGTACGAACGGTGCAAGGAAGGGCAAGGTTTAAAAGAGAAAAACCTTGAAAAGAGCGGAGATTAGGAAATCGCGGCGCGTACGAGGTACACGATAATCGTAAATCGCCGTGGCCAATCCAAAAATCTAAAGTTTAGATAAGAGGGTATAAATATGTGGAAAACGTTCCCACGGGAGACCCTTGCCGGATATCAGAAAAGAGGACCCTCGGCCATCGGGGAGGATCGGGAGACGGATTTTAAGGGCTACGGCCACTCGCGCGAGTACTTAAAAGAATGGACATCATAAAAACCGGGAACGAATGTGCCCTTAAATATTTCAGGATCAGCCACGATTTCCGCGAAGGACAGCGATATTGCTTTCTACGCGCTGCCGGTTAGAATGTCGTTTTTATGTTATACATAACCCGATTATATTATGACGATTGTTTCGATTATCGAGAAAAGTTCTCCAAAATCGTGGCATATTATGTCCGGCATATTTGAATAAAGCGACCACCCTCAAACTGTTCTAAAAAAAATTCAATTTACGTTTAATATTAAAAAAATATATATCTCCCGAAATCAATATAGTCGAAAATGTAGATAAGCGTTCGGGCATGTTTAGTATGTAGCAACATCCATTAACATCAAACGCTCACATGTTTACACATGAAAGATATGATGTCACGGTAATGGGAAAACGGCGGCGCGTGCATTCTAAAAATGTATTATCAGAAACCTGGTCTCTGGTTTAGTCTGTATCTTGAACGTTGATCCTGCTAAGTGTATCATTGTCTGCCATTTTGGTCGAAGCGTCGGCGACACGTGCCACTTGTCTGCAGCGTTATCAGCCGGAACGTGGTAGCCGTTCTGGTAACAGAAGTCAGACAAGCCAGCCAGAGCCACTCGACCATGTCGAGACAGTTTTCGGCGGCGATCGCGAGCTCGTAATCGCGGCCCGAGCTCTTCATATATCGACTCTCTTTACGGTCTTCTTTAAACAGCCGACAGACCTTTAAAGAGATTAGACGGTGACTTTCCCGCCGTCGCGCGAGAACAGACGTTATCGTTCGCGTCTGCCGTGTCGCCTGCAAGTTTGTACTCGAGAAGCCAGGTTTTGCCGAAACTTTTATGGTGTCAACCGATGTTAGTCAGATTGTTTCTGAATGTCATCTTCTTAAAATATGCAATTTTATTTTAAAAAAAAATGTACTTTCGTTTTATCCCTTTTTCTCTTAATAATAATTGTAAATTAATCGTTTCTATAATGTCTGATTATGGAAAAAGAATCCTCGCGTTTTAGTTCTAAATAATATCCTTGGAATCTTTTTTTAACTTTATATTAAACAGTTAACCCTTTTTTTGGCTAATAATTAAATCCGATTATTTTATCGGAGTTTTAATTAGTTTTAATTATCAAAAAATAACCCATCATTCATTTATAAAATATTTCATTAGTTTCATTATAAAAATATCGAAGAAATTTTTTAGTCTGCAATAGATGTCATTTTGTCCTGCATTGCATAATGTGTCAATTTTTATTCTAAAGCTGTTACGAGAAGCATACCGACATGAGTAAGATGACAGCAGTCGAACGCGGCGGCTGCATCGATCGGTTCAGGCATGCGTGAAGAAAAGCGTGACGACTTCGCGCGGTTTTCGCATAAAGCTACGTACAAATTTAGCACGCATGCGCTAAATCGACGCATCTTTCTACCACGATGAACATTATTATACATACGAAGTCGAAAGAG
>NW_021853485.1:6969373-6992197 GCF_003651465.1 Formica exsecta
AAGAGTGTTTATGTATGCGCGAAATAAGTAATTAATTGAATTATTCATTGAGTATATTTAGGAGTTTCTCTTATGGAAATCTGAAACGTTGTTTAAAAGAGGACGTGATAAAGATTAAGAGATAAATTGATGTTTATTTTCGAATCTTTTTGAACTAATAATTACTTAACGATCGAAAAATTATTAAAATTCAATTACTCGATAAAAAAATTAAAAAGTGTATTATAAAAAGAAATGACGATAAACTTTTCAAAGGCTTAAGCGCGGAAGTTATTTATTCACTGTTGTAAGTTTTACTCCTAAAAATGTATATAATTTTCGGCGCGCGCGATCCACATTACAATTTCAATCTCCAATCATGAATATTCTTAATTTGATTAATACCGGACAAACAGCTTTACTGAAATTTACATAAGTCTTTATTGGAACGTACCGCGCTCGTGTTCGGGAACAATGCACGTGTATACGATTTGTGTATATACCGCGAGCGTGTCTCGCAATTTCTAACGAAATCGACGGTGGCCGCGAGGCAACGCTCATTTTAATACAAATTGTTTTGGCTCGAGCTATATACGACGCTGCCACATGTCGCAGGGACAACGTCGCCGCGACCCTTGTCGTCATTACCAGCCCCTCCGCGAGTGAGCTCACTCGATCGGTAGCGTCATATGGCGAAACTCCGGAGCGGATGTTTGGCGCGGATAGCGTGCTTTGCTTCGCGACAGGGGTTGCGGTCCAGCCACGCAAAGTCGAACCTCCGATCGATTACTCTGTCCACTACGACGATCACAGTTTAAATAATATGAGGTGCGCGATGCAAGATTTTACTTCGAGTTAAAAGAAAAATGTTTTGTTATTAGATATGATATTTAGATTTTTATTGGCATTCAATTATTGTATTTTGGAACCTCGTTAACAATAAGATCTCTAATATTTTTAATTATATAATTTTTCACACATAGAGTAAAATATCTCGTCGAGTATATATGTATATCTTAAAGAACTCTAGAATGAAATATTTTTTATGTTCAGATAATTTAAATTTAGTCTCTAATTTCTTTTATCTTGTCACTCGTCGTTCGAACGACGGTTATTTCTCTTATAAAAGAAAGCTATATTTTAATCCGTGCCGACAGCGTCAAAAGCATATAGGAAATTGCAGGTCAGTAGATAGAGAGAATAGTTCGTGGATGTCAAAAGCGTTCGTCCTAGATTTTTCCAGGAGCCCATCAGCTCAGGCGAGCACAGAGAGGCGCGCGCGTATAGATATAAAGTTCCGTCGATAAACTCCTGTTCCCCTCCGGCTCGACTTGCAACGACATGGAACGAGAAGGAGATTTCGAAAGAGGATGAGAGAGAGAGAGAGTGAGAGGGCGGGGGGAGAGGGAGAGAGAGAAAGAAGAAAGAGAAGGGGGTGAACACGGGTGGCAGAGGGAGCGAAAGAGAGAGGGAGGAAGTGAGGGAAGGTCGGAGTGCCTCATCAGGCTGATAACCCACGAGAAACGCGTGTCGCCCACTCACGGTGATTGCTGCCACCAGGCTTGTCCCCCTCATCCTCCCATCCCGCTCGTCCATTCCGCCGATGGTTCATCGGTATCCCCACCGTCGTTCACCGTGCCCCTTCCTCGAGTTAGCCTTTCCCTCCACCGGGCCACGGTCCTGCCTCCTACCACCGAAGCTGCTGGTAACTGCTGGACCGTGCCTTCGTATCACCTTCTGCTCTCGAGAACCCAGAATCGTCCACCCACACGGTGATAGTTCGAGGTTCTCTCCCCGTTTTCCCTTAATGCTTGCTTCCGTTCCCGTTTTGCTCCTTCGTCCTCGCCCGAGTTTCCTTTCTTCTTTCTTCTTCGGCGGAGAAGAACCGCGAGCGAAAGACAGCATTCTCGAGTGTCATCCCATTCGATTAGATTACAATACGAGAAGCCGGTATTTCCCGGCGGCCGCGCGGACAACCGTCATTCTAAGTCATTAAAAGTGATGCTGCGGAACGACTCGCGGTGCGGGCTTACATCACTGCCGACGACATCGCTGCTATTGTTATTATCGCGGTTACTATAGTAGACCCGAAACTCGCTCTAGATCAATAAACTGATTTCTATTTGTTGGCAATATATATATATATATATATATCGCATCATTATCGGCGTTAAAAAGTGCGATGATAAAATCTCTAATTTTGTCTGTTCTAGAAAATAGCCTTTATAATCGGTTAAATTTTCCATCAATATTGATACATAATCTTTTCGCTGCAAGATGCTGAAGAATGCAAGTACTTTGTGTATTAATCGCACTTTGTATATTTGCTTCTACTTTCTGTCGGCATTTTATTATTATCATTATTATTTCTGATATCGTTACCATCATCATCAATTATGCCGCGATTATTCTATTATCACTAGCGACACAGTTCGCTATCAGTCTTGCTTAGTGATCTTGTCTATAGGTCACTTCATTAGAGTATATATATCGCTCATCATTATCGGCGTTAAAAAGTGCGATGATAAAATCTCTAATTTTGTCTGTTCTAGAAAATAGCCTTTATAATCGGTTAAATTTTCCATCAATATTGATACATAATCTTTTCGCTGCAAGATGCTGAAGAATGCAAGTACTTTGTGTATTAATCGCACTTTGTATATTTGCTTCTACTTTCTGTCGGCATTTTATTATTATCATTATTATTTCTGATATCGTTACCATCATCATCAATTATGCCGCGATTATTCTATTATCACTAGCGACACAGTTCGCTATCAGTCTTGCTAGTGATCTTGTCTATAGGTCAATTCATTAGAGTATCGTCGACATCATTGTCTATTCCACATTCAGGCTCGTTAATATTATCGCTACAGCACCATCGCCGTCCCTGTAACTATCTCCGTGACTGTCATGCTGATGCTTTAGTCGCCGTTCCCACGAGGATCTTCCGCGTCGATCTGACGCAGTCGATCGTCGGTCACGGTTATGCGGTCGCGTTTATTCTGTTCGCGTCTGTTACGTGAGTGCGGGTCGTAGGACACAATTTATAGGAAATTACCACCCACTCCACCCGTTAATTGCTCGTCATAACGAAAATTGCTTCTAGTCGCTCGGTCTGTGATTAGCCTAAAGCATGCGTGCCCGCCACAATTTGCCACACGAGAGTTCTTCCAGCTTTTTACTATCCGCACGGTATTATCCAGATGACGTTCATTTGTAAATTGCGTTCTCGATTTTATTCGTACTGCTATATACACAATGTTATATGGTCTCTAGAGGATCGCATTTGACAGCGCGAATTATGATGCAATTAAATTTTATTTATCCTATATATTTCATATCTCGTTCTTAGATAGAATATTGATTTACAAGTTATCACATTTTATTATATCATTACCTTTGTGGACAACCAATCTCTCGTTTTGAATAATCGACGTTTAATTTACGAAATATCATGATTAATACGATAAATTGTTACAATCAGTTTTAAATCATAAAATGACTTAAGATTTAATGCAAATTTTGTATTTTTTGAATATTTTCTAAAGCTTCTGATCTTCTTAAAGATTAGAAAATCTTTACGAATCTCTGAGACGTATCTTGGAAGGATATATGTATAGCGTGTTGTTCGATAAGGACGACGAGTTGTGATTTGGAGAAAAGTGTAAGAGGACGAGAAGGCGAATACGCGAAGGGAGAAAATGTCGTTCCTTCGGAATTGAGATTTCTCTCGTCTGCACGTTGCCGCTCGCTGCAAAGCAACGTCGGTATCTGCACCTCGAAACCTGAAAACGTAAGGGAGTTAAAACGCGATCCAATTTCTCAGGCCATTGAGTGCGGCGACTGCCATCTGTCTAACGGGTGGCGTCGTGCTTTTTACAAGCGAACCGTGAAATGCGCAAACAGAAGGTACGTGCCTCCTTTACATTTTAATCAAATCATTTCTCTATTATGCGCATCTCGCCTTAAAGGATCTCGCGGGACTAAAGGGTTTAATCTCTCCCTCCCCTTGCTTTCTCGTTGTAACTGGGCTATGTTTTATTCTTTTTTTTTTCGTTCTCTCTGTTTTAACGTTCCACGATCAGCCTTTAATGCTCTTTTCTGAGCCTCCATTGTCACGCGGGAGAGAAATGAGCCGTGACATTTCGTGGCTGGATTGCCACTTCGTTCCTTCTCTCTCTCCTTCTCCCTCTCTCTCTCTCTCTCTCTCTCTCTTTCTTTTTTTTGAATGAGATCGAATCAGAAAGGTTATATTCAATTTAGTGAGATTGGTGCAATTTATTTTTTTGACATTTGTGGTATTTTATGAGGCTTGGTGTAAAAAAAAGACATTTGTTAACGTCATTTGTTACCGTTCTAGTTATCGAAACAATTCTTGGATTTTTTGGATCACAGTAATCAAATAATTATTGTATCAAATAAACAGTAACCAATTTTTACGTTTATTATTTAAAAAATTTTTGGAATCTATGTAAAATGATATGAGAAGAGTGAAATTATATATCTTACAGAAATGCATAGCTTTATTATTTTATTTCAAGCAAGCACTTATTTAAAAATTGTGTATGTGTATATAAAATCTTTACAGAATTATAAACTACTTTATATAAAGATGAAGTGATATTTAAAAAGCCTATAAGACTGTAAGGGCACATAAAATATTTGAAAGTGAATTAACTACGGAAGGGTTAAACATGGTAACGTTAAGCACACGACGCAGAATAAATCATGGCTTCTCGACTCCGCCGGGAAAAGGATGAGAGTAGCGGAGTCGTGACACGGTTCGTGTCAGGCTTCCATATCATCTCCCTTATGCACTGAATCAATTTAATTTTGTTGCAAATTGCAGCAACCCTTTCGCTGCCTGGTCCGTAACGTAACGAGCACGTACGTTTTCCAATCAGTTAATGACCGTTCGGAGAATCGATCGTTTCCCAGGAGAAAGCGCCGAAATGCGCCATCATAGTTTCACTGTAATTGCGGGACAGGAAATGAGAAATGCCTCAGATCGCGAGTAAGCATTATTACGTAAAAGTATGCTAATTATTCTCGAGAGCGCCCGACGTATCATTGATTCTCGATCGGTACGTTTGCATCATGGTTAGCGTTATACATATTTACGTTGGTATTGGAAAGCATTTCCGCGAATAAATGTCTTGGCATATTGATCCTTATAATGTACCTCGATATTACGTAAATTATTCCAATCGCGTCAATCGCGTGGGACGTTCACAACTCCGTGAGGTAGAAACATGAAAAATTTTATGTAAAAAAGAACACAGAAATATATATCTCAATCTTGAAATATTATTGTTTATTGAAAATTTATGTCAATTTCTAATTTATTACGAAGCTGAATAATAAAATTAAGAGAGAATTGCAATTCTCGTTAATATCATAAAAAATATAATTTAATAATATATGATATTGATGATTAGGATTGTTTTTATCACACACACATATGATAATAAAATTAATGTTTAATGTAACTTGCAAGTATGGATATCTGAAAATTTCTGATATCATTGCTGGTATCAGCAATTCATCAGCGATCGAGATGAACACGACAAATTGAGTAGGACATTATGGGGAGGGTAGTGGAATTATAAAGAATTCTGAAAATTTGACAAACGAGCGATCTGACGTATCTACGCACTTGAAGTCTCTTGTCGAACGCACTGATGTATGTACACGGAGATTGATGTATGCCCGTCCAACACATATATATACACACGCGCACGTATGACAACGGTATAGATATATAGATTTTACGGTACACAATCAGGCTATACGAATGTTCGATATGGTGCCTGCGGAGGCAGATTCATCTTTGGTGCGAATTGTGGCTAGGATGGTATAAAGCTGCCATGATATCGCCATTGAAAGGACTCTTGCAACAACAGAATCAAACATTCACCGCATTCTGGCGGTAATGTCAGATCAATCTCGAAATGGATCATGTAGCTCGATATAGGTAACGATATAGGTAATAGGAGCAGCATGTTGTAGTTATAAAAGAGCTTTTTACATTTTCTTTTTATTACGACGATCGAGCGTGTTTGATTCTCGAAATGATCTCGACAATAATTCTTCCCATTAAAAAAAAAAAAAATTCGAGGTTATCTTATCTCGAAAAAGAGTATTTAGATATTTATTAAGTTTATATTTGATTGCAAACATTAATGGCTCTGTTTGTGGAAATGGAAATTTATTTAATAGCTCTGCAAGATGTTAAGAATGCGCGCGTTCAAGTCGATCTGGCGTATATCCGTCATGATACTGATATCCCGTAGGAATATGTGCGGAGGGCCGGCAGCTCGTTCCCATCAATTTCGGATACGCTGACACGCACTTGAGTGGCGCGTACTCGACGGCGCCCGTCTCGACTTCGTCGTCGTCGTCGTCGTCGTCGTCGCTGTCGCCGTCGTCCTTCGAGCAGTCGACGCTAGGATACATACACAGAACGACGTTGTACGCCCTTAAACACGCGGGGGAGCGAGCGAGCGAGCGACCGAGAATGACAGGAGGAGAGAGCCGGAGAAAGGGACAACAGGGTGGCGAGAACGACGCGGAGTGGGCGAGCACGCGACGGAATTCAGGGGTAACGCCGGCTTCGGCTTCGGCGTCGGTCGCGGGGGGATTGGCAGGGCAGGTTTCGGGGTGAGGGGAGCGATGCGCGCGGGAAGGGGCGGTATAAGGGGGTCGATAAAGTAGCGATCGCGCACGGGACTCAATTACACGCTCCGGCGCTCCCTCTCACCGATCCCCGTCGCCCCCGCGCGATTCCCTCGCCGACCGACCGCCATCGGCACTCCCGCCCCCACCTCCCAGCATCGCGCATCCCCTCGTGCGCGCCCCACCGCTTTTCCCGCTCTCTCAACCCGCTCGCAGTCCCTCTCTTTCCTTCGCCTCGGTCACCGGGAGGGTTTCGGGCTTCTCTGGGGATCACTAAAAGGACGACTCCGCTCGACTCGAAGCGGGAAATCAGCCAGACAACCCGATGGCAACGCTGCTCCTGTCGCGAGCTCCTCGTGTTAGGTACTTCCACCAATCTCCGGGGCAACCTACCCCGCCGTCCCTCCAGTCGCGCGATCCGGACTCACCCTCCGCCGTCCCCTACTCGCTTTCCCGCCGCGCGTCCTTTTCCTCTTCCTTCCTTTCTTCCTTTCTTCCTTCTCTATTCGTTCGCAATCCGCACTGCCACCAATCCAGCGCGGCTTAACCGGACTACGTTTCCCGACGATTTAGATGAGTCCACTGATACATTCGAGTTGGAATAGAAACCCGTATCGCGCGCTTTTAGCATCCACCCTCTNGATCATCGGCGATCGCGCCTAAGTATTGACGTGGAAAAGATGACAGCGATATCGAGTTAGCGCGGCTTACACTCATTACGCTACCTGAATGTTTTCATGACGTTGCGCATTACGTTGCAGAATAAAGTGGAGATGAGATACGTAACACGGGTAATGCGTAATGTAGAAACCATCTGCCTCCGGTTCTTAAGGATTTAATCCCTTTAGCATGAGTGAGCGAATGTGACGGCGGAGAATGTTACTATCTCGGCGTGATCACCGACGTTGACATTTGAAGAAATCCGCCGGAGATAGTCACATTTCTGACTTGCAACATTTATACAACTTGCAGAGGAAATGACGACGAGAAAGATTTTCAAAGAGGAAAAAAAAAACATTATCGAAACTATGTATATCTTCGCGTGCACGCGTTGTACTTTCCTTTTTTTCCGTTTCGCGTATCAAAAATATGTAAAGTTACATTCGCAAGATAAGAAGAAGAAAGTTTACACTTTACATCATTGATCTAATTTTTTATATTATGGGAAGAGATTCGAGCGATTATAAAAAATTTCAAGATGGAATAATCTGTTTGAAATTATTAAATTATGGCTGGGAGAGAAGTGCCTCTTTATCGAACTTGTCAGCATAATCGCGTCATCCATTCAACTTTTCTTCGCGCTCGAACGTCTCTTCGAGGACAACGCGAATTTCTCGCCTCGAGGAACGTTACTGCGCGATGAGAATCGCAGAATCGTTCGAGTGGTAATCCCCGTGAAATTCTCGAGACCGACGTTTCCGCCAACGAATCGATCTGGCGGACAAGTCGACGGCAAGGAGAGGCACCGTATTACACGCCTCATCCTACCCCTCCTCGTGCTCTTCGCCATCGCCTCCTCCATCTCCTTTTCCTTCTCTCACCTTCTGGTTCCTCTGCTTCCTCTGCCATCGTCGTCGTAACAGCTTTCTGCCATCTCAGTCGACTCTCGTCGCCGATTCCGCGGTCCTTGAATCCTCCTCGTGCAGCTGCGCGCTCTGCGTCTGCTCGCACTTCCTCCCCTCAAGGGTGAGATCTGTCAGATGGCAGCACCCTTATCGTTATCCTTTCTCGCGCACTTTACAACGACAGAATGTTGGGTATCATACTGGACGTTCGTATCTTTCGATAGAAAAATAGATAAAACTAACTCTGTCGACGCGCGCTGGGTGAGAATTGTTTTCACGTCTAGCTATTTAACAGCGGAATAAATGAATTTGAGTTTGTCAAAACTCTATGTTAATATTTTATTTCTTTTTCAGAAAGTGTATTGAATATTTTGCAAGCAGATAAATATATTATAGAAGAGTATCAGAGAGAATACTTTACCGAAGATTATTTGATTTTGCCGAGATTTAATTTTGTTTCTTAAATTAGTACATAAGATTTATGAATTTTGTAGCAGAATCTGTTGATCTCTCCAAGCTCTTTGTATTTCATCTTTTTTCTTCATTTTTTGTACTAATTAATATTCAGCGAAGTATGTGCACATTATTGTGTCTTATGAATTTTTAGTTTTAGTAATTTCTTTTATAAATTAATATAATTTACTTAA
Source organism: Formica exsecta (assembly GCF_003651465.1). NCBI lineage: Eukaryota > Metazoa > Arthropoda > Insecta > Hymenoptera > Formicidae > Formica > Formica exsecta. The sequence continues at coordinate 6,978,243 of NW_021853485.1, forward strand.
TCCTTTGTATATTTTTCTTATTACTTATTTTTTTAAAAATTTATTTTGTTTCTTAAATAATCAAGTATGCTATGTTTAATCATTGTCTTTATTACACTTTTGATGCTTTTTAATTCCTGTCGCGCATGCATATTAGAGAATAATCGAAAGGCTCGTGTACGTGAGCGTCATAAATCCGATCAATTAGCGACATTAGGCTTAAAAATTAATTATCTTCGCTTCGAAATTCACGATGTGTGCTGTTAATTAATTCAACCGGGTTCGTCTTTAACTCATACGAAGTTAGGAAACCGCCATTTGGATTATGGATGCCTATCCGAGAGCTTATTAATTACTCTCAGTTAGTCAGTTAGTCCATCATCCACCATCTCGCATTTCTGATGTTCCACCGGAAGTCAATGGAATATGTAGATAGCTTGGCATACCTGATACTTAATACGATAATATGCGGCATTATCTATAAATTCGTGAAAGCACGATACCCCCAGGTTGAGAAAAGAGAATCGATTTTTAACTGGAAGATGTCGTGCTATATGTTCATACACAGTTCTGTAACAAATCGTAGCATCATCAAGAAAATTAAATTAAAACTTTTTATTTTAGGATTGTGTACTTTAGAAATAAACTTCTTTGAATGTATTCAAGAAATGTTATTTATTAAAATCCATTTAATCACTTAAGAGTGAGATCAATTACTTTAAATGAAATATTAAATCTATTGGCATAAATTGTGTGGCTAATGTACAATACACTTATCGATTATCTATGTATATATGTATAATCTTTATTCTCAAATTTATCGGTACTATTCAACATAATAAAATATAAGATCCATCTCGGGATTATTATAATAATGTTGTAAATAAGCACTAATATAATATGAAAAATTAAGAGTACAATACTTATCGTAGTTATCGTAAAAATGTTAAAAGATAATGACTGATATACACAATTTGATGTTGCAAGATTGTTACTATATCATATATTTATTCCATTGTCGCTATTATTCCAATTGATTCTGCAGTAATTATCGAGAGCATTTCTAAATTATCTTACGTGCCTCTTTTATTGGATGATTTTGTGCGCGGTTTATCTGCGTCTATTTATCATACACAGTTAATTGCCGGCTACCTATCGAATAAGAAGTCTGTCATTAAGAAAATTTGCGGTTTGCTATTATCTCGTTCGTGACTGGCGCGCTTAGCTCGCATTTGGAAAGGACTGCTGGGAATTGATCGTTTCAATTACAGTGGGTGCATTAGCGTAATTGTTACGACTCGTGCAATGCAGAATTTCATCGACGAATATCACTTTACATATCGCCACGTATTCGTGCATCGAATTGTTCTCGAATTAGATGCCTTATAATAATTACTATTGTTAGCAAATTTTGAACTATCATAGAAAGAAAATGAAAAGAATTGTTATAGCATTTTTTAAATCAATTCCTAAGAATATCTGAATATGTGCTCCGAAGATATTCTATTCTAAAACGTATGTATTAAATTCGTGGACTATCCTAAGCCTATACAATCGCGTGATATCATAAATTTCAGAAATTGTTGAGATTTCACGGGGTGAGATGTTAGTTTCACAAAATGATCTGTAAATCTTGAAACTGGAGCGTTAAAATATCAGAATGTTTCAAATGCATAAGGATTCCATGCTTGAATGCATAAAATTTGCAATTACTTGGACATTATATCGATCCTTCGATACTATAAGATAGATAGAGGCCAATCAAATTCGGCCTTTTCAGCTCAGGCGACTTTCACGGCAGAATGATTGCGACACGCGCATCGCATTACGAATCGTATTGCGGCATTATCCGCCGCGTTCTCTCTCATTGTAAGTAGGAACAATGAGATTGAAGAAATTGTCGTTTCCCACGATTAACGGGGAACGCTGGAAATCCGTGGAATTCTCTTTCCGTTAGGGTGGATTAGTTACGTACATTTCGAGCAGATTGCTATTACTCCGATGTTTATTCAAAATTACATACGTGAAAAAAAATTCACACAAAAGTTAAAAGATTTAGATCGGAAATATCAATTATTCGCGTTTTATTTTTCACTTTTATCTTCATTTCTCCAAGAAATTACTCTTTTTTTTAGATAATATTTTTATACATATATACAAATATATTTGTTAATTTATATTTATTTCTTACAAAAATAAAGTTTCAAATTTTAAAAATTGCTTAAACAACATTACTTTATATTTTTAAGTTATAAGGTAAAAATTAATGTGGACAACATAAATATCTATTCACATATTTTCTTTGTAATTTTATTGCTTTATCAATTTTTGTATATAAAAATACTTAAAAATTTATTCCGTAATAATAATTATCTGTAGAATCTACACAACCCTTATTTTGTTAATTCACACAAATATAAAATACCTATTACTCAACGCTTTGGCTCTTAGAAAGCCGAGAAGATTAATTATAATATAAAGCGATTTTTTTTCCTCATAAGTATATTGCGCCTGCATCTTTTGCTTTTCTCGATTGCATTTCATTTTATGGTGCACGGTCAGTCAGTTAGCCAGTTAAACAGGATTACAAGAAACATGCACTTCACAAGAAACATTGCATTCAGTCGGATTCTCGCTTCTCTGGGATTTCCGCGCGCGAATTCGAGAGAAAAAAAACACGCAAAACCGGGTGGCAAAAATCACGGGACGATTGCCCGCGACGAGTTCCTCGGTGGTCGAGCAACGTATGGCCGAGCAAAGGAAAGGCCCAAGTCAGAGGGGAAGAGGAAGGAGAATGATTCAGTAGTGAAATATGTTAGGAGGTCGCGGTAATGCCTTTCTTTCTTCCCTTTTAAAAATCGAGTATATGAAGCGAGGCGGACAATAATATTTCACATGCCGCGAGGCTAATTGAATGCTACCACGGTAGTTCTGGTCCTTAGCGCGGACTCTTGGGAGTCCTCGTGTTCTTCGGTCCCCCTCCCCCTCCCCTCTCGCTGTCGTTTTGGTCATATCCCTCCCTCCACCATCGCAGCCACCGTCCGACGATCCGGCGTGCCACCGTGTCCGTGTGAGGCCCCGGTGAAGAAGGGGGTGCGGATCTTGCGTATAGAGGGGGTGTCCGGACCCGCCGAGCGAGGGGACAATAATTAACCGGCGGTTAGTTTACGTTGCCCCCCGCGGTTCCCGGACGCCCGGTATGTATATCTCAAAAGCAGAGATTCCCAACCTGCGTGTTTAGCACTTTTCCCCCGGACGAAAATTTCATGCTAGTATAATTTCGTTTAGCAGCGTGCGTGTGTGTATCTTGTACTTTCGAATTCAAAATTTACATATTCGCGTACATTTTTTTGTTCCGGCAAAATATAATAATTTTTCTTATAATTGGAAAAAAAGAAATAATGAAAGATATAAGTATATATAAGAATCTATATGAAGTCATAAGTCTCTCAGAAATAATTCAGTAAAATATTTAATTAAATTATATTTATTAGTATTAATAAAATATCAGGAATAATAAGAGGAAAACAAATAAAATCGAGAAATTACATTTATTTATAAAATGTTACAAAGATTAACGAGTATACATAAAGAATTGGAATATAAAAAAATCTTGTAATGGTATTACAATTACAAACATTAATCAGGTAAATTAAAATTAATGATATCGCTGCAATAAAAATATTTGTAACATAATGCAGGTTGGGAATACCTGAACCTAAGGACTCTGTTCACGGTCTGAGATTCATAAATATGGCTGTCCGTAGGTGTAGCGAGTGAGGGGTCACACCTTCTTATAATTATTAACACGACAAATGAGCCAGTCGTGGGTCGTATACAAAGGCCGATTGGGCACGACGATTTGATTCGCTCGTTTCTCGATCGTCGAATTCAACCTGCCCCGGTTACCTCGAGCAAGTCAGAACTCGAATAATATTTTCCTCTTTGCCTCTCGCGCAGGCCATTAACTCTCAATCGTTTTCGTATAAGTGTCTCTATTTCTTTTTTTATTACTACATACTAAAAGGATATTATAAAAGTATTCTCTAGATATAGTGGCTTTTTTCATAAGCATAATTAATTTTCCCGTCAGCCATAATTTCTAATTTGTTATGTATTTATGTTTCAAAGAAGACGGCTATAGCTAGGCTGGGGCCCTTATACATATAAATATCATTTTTAGAAGATTTGTTATTCCCGTTAATTTTTTACGTTACTTAATTTTAAATACGCTTTCTGATAAAAATGGATCCATTAATTCATCCTATTAATTTTTAATTATGCTTATTTTGATAAATGTTTATCTTTACAGTTAAAATATATATAAATTATCTAAAAAAAGAGAACGTGAAAAAAGATCAAATATTTTTTTAGACGAAATTATTGATTATTAAGATTGAAAGAATTATACGTATGTCGCGCGCCAACATTCTTTATATTGTGCATCTACTTAGGTCACGTATAAAAAAAATCGATAGACTATCCAATAAAACTATTCAACCCACATCTTCTTCGGTAGAGACCGCGTCCTCTCTTTATTGATTGATTTGTGGCCAGCGAAGTATGGGCGTGGCCGAGGTTTTTTGGGTGATAAATACCGACGCGAGATTTTCATCTCTCCGCGCCCGAAGACACCTGCTGCCTGAAACCTTTTCACACACTGGCCCTGACCCCGGAGTCCGATGATTCCCGAAGAGAATCTTCTCTCTTCTTCTGTCCTCCACCATTCCCCCTTTTTGATCCGCAGCACTTCTTTCTTTTTCTCGGGATCCATCGGAGGTGTCACGCCATGTCCACGAAGGTAGATCGTAATCGGGCGCAGTCGAAACGCAATCGAAGAATTGATTGGTGAAATGGATGGCTCGCGACGGGCAATATATTTTCTATCATAAATTCCGTCGCCGAGACAATCATCTTTTTCCCAGAAGGGATGTTCTCTCTCATATGTAGATGGTGACACATTTAATCCGAAATCATATTATATCTTTAATCGCGAAATTTATATCTTGTTTTACCATGTATTTTATCTTTATTTCTCATTCTAAATTAATATTCTTCATCATTCGAGAAAAAGACTCGTGAAGTTTTTCTGTGTGGAAAAATTTTAATTTTGTTTTTAAATATATTATGTGAGCGCAAATTAAAAAATTAAATGAACATCAAATTATGTCGAATAATATATTAAGGAAATTAATTGCAATTGCGAGAATAAAATAGACTCAGTTAAAAAAAGATGCGAGATGAAAAAATCATTTCAGAAAATATTCTTGTAATTCGCGCGCGTTTTATCGATCTCACAAAATATTCTCAAAATAATTTTATTGATCTAGATATTTCATTTTTTTCAAAACATTTTAATTTTTACAAACATTCTCAAAATATCTCCGGCTTCAAAAAATACTCTCGGAATATTCTCATTTTTTTAGAAAATATTCCGAGAATATTCTGAGAACATTCTTTTGTGTATAATGTTCTCCATTCACAGGAGAATCTTTCACATCACTCGGCTCGATAGAGACGAATGTAAAAGACTGACAATGCCGTTCCGTAGAAGCACATGATCATCGATTCTTTTTTATGAATGACCGTTATTGCCCGGACACGGCGGTCAGGCGATAATTTTCATCTTTATATCAGATCCGATGACGCGGTTACCCCCCTCGGACCCGCCGCAGAATTCCGCTCGCGCGTTTCTTGTTTATCGCATTATTTATTTCCCCGAAATTGTTGATACTTAAGCGCGACCGCGCTATCGGTTCTCTTCGCGCGGAATAAGTAATAGTATTATTATTAATATTTTAATATTAATATTAATATTATAATAATATTATTAATATATTGTTTTCCGTAATATTATTTTCATCTTATTTAAATTTAAATTTTTAATATTTTTATTGACAGCATACGTAATGGAATTCAATAATTTTGATAATAAATAATTAATCCTTCCAAACCGTACTTGAGTTTCTTTTTAATCAAGCATTTTGTTCACAATTTTCTGTGTGATTTTATAATAATATAAATATATTTGTATACTAAACACACACATACACACAAGAGAGAAAGAGAGAGAGAGAGAGAGAAATATTATAATAGAAGGATACTTACATGTTTTCATGTAATAATAAATTACTCTTGTCGGATTGTTTTTATTCAATCACATAATAACATACATTCGAAACGAACACGGTTAGAAAGTTATACGAGAAACAACGGCGATTTCGCCGTCAGGGAAGACCCTCTCTCTTCATCGTTTCGCACGATCGCGTCACGTCCGGCCGATTCACGATGTCCGGTCAGCATGATCGCGTCGTCTACGCGTTGTTGAACGTCAGGTAGGCGGGTGGGCGCAGAGTGAGCGAGAGAGAGAGAGAGAGAGAGAGAGAGAGAAAGTACCAGGGAATTGTCCCCACGATCGCCGTTCCTGCGAAAGGAGGCTTCCGCGCGAACAAGTATGTATGTATATATATACGTATATGCGGTTGGCGCGTCCTCCGCGGGGGGTACGTCACTGTCCCCCGGTGTTGGCCACGCAAGGTTAGTCCACTTCTCCATCTTATCGAATCTCTTCTCTCTTTCTTTCTCTCTTTGTCTCTCTTGGCTCATCAGTCTACCTCCTTCTTTCTCTATACGAAGCCTTCTTCACTGCCTGCTGGTCACCGCATTCCGATCTGCTGCCCCTCTCCCTCCCCCGGACATCTCCCTGATTCTTTCTTTAAAGTCTCTCCTCCCTCCCACCTTTACCGCGTGTCCTGGACTCTCTTCCCCTTCGTACCGCGCATACGCTGCGGGCCTTCTTCGAGGCTTCAAGCGTCCTGACACTCTCGTACACCGGTGGTATCATCGTAGTTGGCTGCAGCCTTTAAGCTTTTATCCCTCTCCAACCGGGGGAGAAGATAACATCGGTTTGCCTCACGGTCTCTTCTCTTCTCTTCTCTTCTCTTCTTTTCCCTTCTCCTCTCTTCTCCCGCGACTTCTCGCCAGCACTTAGAATAAGAGAGGAGAGACCCCACTGAGCGAGGCACCGCGGTGGGTATTCCGGGTACAACCTGCCACTCGTCAGCCCACCCTCGTGCGCCCGTGTGCGTGTATATGTGTACAGCCGGAGCTACCAGCGGCTCGCGAGCGCGATGAAGAGAGAGAGAGAGAGAGAGAGAGACAGAGAGAGAGAGAGGGGGGAAGGCGGGGGGAGGGGGGGAGGGGGAGATCGCGCTGAATCGAATGCACCGATCCACGGATCCGATAGCGGTTACGGGAGAAAAAAATGACAGGACGTTACCTTGAAGAGAGCCTGACGTATTCTAATAGGCCGGAGCTTTCGCGCCGGCACACCCGGGGATACCGGGGAGTCGGTATCACCGATTTCTTCGTCTCTTTCTTTTTTTCCTCCTTGATACGTGGAGAGGCGAGGAAGGAGACTGCTTTTCATCGAGGACCTCGGTATCCGTTACAATGCCGAGTATCTCGGCGTCTCTCTTGCGATCGCGTGAAACCGGGTAGACGAGATATATCTTTCTTCAAGTACTCATATTTGTATCATTCTAATCTTGGACTATAAAGTATATTACATCGCAGTTGTCGACCAATATTTAATTGAAAAATACAATATATATCTTGCCTTATGTCAATAAATTCGATAGATCGCGATCGATGCAATTGCACCGGATTTCGCGCGATTTCTCGCGGTTAATTATTCCGGCGACGACGTATTTGCGTAGTTCTTGTTAATAACACGTTCGACTTGTGTATCGGCGAGTTTCCGAGTCGAACAATGAACCAGCCAGATTGCCTCTCTGTGCCGCAATGGCGAGAAGCGGTGCGCGCGATACGGCGCGCAGATAGCGCGCCAGAAAAAGGCCCACCTTTCAGAGAAGTCACTGGACGCGCTCTGATAAGCCGACGTACCGAGATTATAGACGCTAGCGCCACACGGCGATGACTACGCTGATAATGATGTTGATGATCCTTAGGTACGTGGAATTTTCTATCTAATGGCACGAAGATGCCATGTCTCGGCGTCAGCAGCGATCATGGGAACGAACATGCGATCGCTAATGAGATAGGACGGCCAGCGTTCCTTGGAGAGGACGTTCCTTCCTCTCAGCTGTATGCAGAAACGAGATGGGTCCGTTCATGCAACTCAGGATAGCGACTTCCGAAGCGTTGACGAAATACCGATCGATGCTTATGATGGACGTCCCGAATTCAAACGTACTTTTTTAGTTTTCGCATATAGTATCAAAAAATCCTTTTGTATTATAAAAATATTTCTCTTTCTCTCTCTCATGGGTTATATTTTAAAATAGTAGTAAGTATTATATTATATATAATATAATATGATAACGTTATACTACGCTGTATTATTGTAAATTATATAAAGCTATTTTAAAAATGATTTGAATAGTAAATATTAAAATCTCTATGTATACTAGTGTGCGAAAAAAATTATCTCTATTGGAGCGATCTTGCATCCTAATCATACTATTATCACCATATTATCGCTGTAAACTATTGTTTATTTAGATTCCATAAATTTCTAAATCACAAGACAAAGAAAGAGAGAGAGAGAAAGAGAGAAATTAAAGAGTTACATACGAGGATTTAAATTTTAAATATATGGTGTGTCGGATACGGGGCGCGGCGGGACAGATAACGGCCGGCGCGTTAGTATTATCCTCTATTCAAAAGATGAGCACCGCAGTCGCACAGTAGCGAACTCTCCGACTCGCTGTCTCTCATCCTCGGAGAGATCGGGGACATAAATCTTGGCAGCGTGCTTAAAATATGTTGCGAGGTGAGGCGATTTTTTTCCCGGTCAAAGAGACAGAGAGAGAGAGAGAAAGAAAGAGGGAGTGAACCAGCAGCGACAGAGTCGCACCGAAATCATTGACTGCGTTACGGATCCCGTGACAATAAAACAGATAGCGGGCAGTTATTTGTGATTTACCCTATATGAGGCCTGTATGCGCCATTCATCCGTTTATACAGAGCTAACAAGATGTTTCACGGATCACCATAGTGCCGAGGGATCGGATACGCTTTGGAGGTCTCCCGGCCGGATTTCAACTCGCCGGACGCTGACGAGCGAGACGCGGACTGGAACTCCGCATACATTAAATGCAACATTTTGACGTTCTCTCCAAGCCGCGCAGCAGTAATCATGGAAAAGTCGCGTTCCTGTTCTTAACGTTTCGCTTCGTTGCAGAATTGCTATGTCAGTATTCAGTTGGGAAGATTAAAAGTAATGATTTCTTTAACCCGGTTATTAAAATATTAAGGATACTTTTTTGAGTATCTATAAATATATATAAAAAATATTGATACTTTTTATTTTTTTTTTATTAAGATGTGGATCAAGAAATTGATTAGAGATTTATTTTGTGCAAAAATTATATTTTTTATTTTAATTTCTGGACTCGGTATAGAGACTATATAATAATATTATAATAAGAATTTCTATTTTTATGTATAAAAGATAGAGAGGAATAATATAAAATATAAGCTTTCGAAGGCACGCGCTGCCAATCATTCGCAATCGCTCGTTAATAGACGCTGACGAGTTGCCCGATCGTTTGGATCCTATTGTATGGTCTTCCCGAGACGCTTGAGAAAAAATTACATCCTTTCAAGGAGAGAGGTGCCTGCCTCTTTTTTGAACCGGATGAGGAGGATGCGTCGCGTCATCGTTTGTCAGCGATCTTGCGAGGAAGCAACCGTTCTCCTCTCCTTGAGTGGTCGCGGATGCTAATGTTGTTTTCGGCGCTACTGTATAATCGTCGCCGGCTATTGTCGTGTTCACAAAATGTGTTTTCCGGGGCCCGGCCGGCTCGAGGATCGAGGAGGGTGTTCTCGATATTTGAAGAGGAGGTGGCGGCCGTCGGTAAGTCGAGTGGATTCGAAACACTCGCGTTTGCTATGTAGAACCACGAGAGCGAGAGCGGCTTCTCGAGTGGCTGCCGCAATGAAAACACTAATTTTGTCCGCACGACGACCTCCTTAGAATCTTTCTGAATAAGATTAGGCGATCCGGCTCTCCACACGAGTCTCGTCGTAAGCGGTAGGCAATGGAGAAGTTAATCCACCGCACGAAAAATGATACGAGCTGTTCCGGAAAAGCTCGCTTGATGCATTCAACATGACGTGTATTTATGTATCATCTCTTTTGTAGCATCTCGATGGGGTAGATGAACAAAGATTCGGAAAGCGGTGAGTATACATCGCGCGTGGAGGGAATTATAAAAATAATATAAATATTCATTTGAGCGATGCGCATCGTGATGCCAAGTTCATGAAAAGCGTACTAACCGTGCAATCACATTCACAATATATTATCGTGTATAATAATTATTAATCGTATCTATTATATTTCTTAAAGCATCAATTTTTTAGTCCAATTTATTTTAGTCTATCCATCCGCGTATTTATCAATAATTTAACTTTATTTTACTTGAAATAAAGAATAAAATGACATGAGATTAATCCATAAATATTTTATCGCGGAACTGATTTTTTATATAAATTATTTCGAAGACGATTAATTGTGTATAAATAATAAAATATTTGATATTTTTTTTAAAGAAAGAAATAAATATTAATAAATTTTAATAAATATTTCATGGCGAAGATTGGCGCTTGACATTTGTTTTTTGGAGCATTTTTTTCGACGATGAAACCCTCCCATTGGGTACACCTTGACGTTGGTGGGAGGGCTCAGTACCCGGAAGGTTTATCCTGAAGGGGATATCGCATTATTTATTTCCCCGAAATTGTTGATACTTAAGCGCGACCGCGCTATCGGTTCTCTTCGCGCGGAATAAGTAATAGTTATTGCCGCAACGAAAACGTTCATTTTCAGCGTTCGCGATGAAACGAAGGTGCCATGGGGCCCGAAAAAAGTCTCGCCAGAGAACTCCTCTGCCTCGTCCACCTCCGTTTTCATATTTTGTGCGTCTCTCTTTCCCCATCCAGTCTTTTATTTCTCATTCAGTGTGACCGAACGGGCCGATTATAATTGTAAATGCTACCATAAACCAGGCCTAACGCCGGCACGAGGTGAAATGAATTGGCACGTTGGGGTTAAGCTTCGTGCGGAATCCGCGGGGGGCCTGCATGATGAGCGTAGGGCCCCGGCGAGTGTTGTGAATGGCCCCGAAGAATAACGTCCTGGGCCCCTCGGGCCTCTTGGGCTATTAACTTGCGCGCGGCACTAAATCATCGTTGCTGTCATCATCCTCGTTATCTACCGCCCCCGCCGACGATTCTTACCACCAGCTATTTGTATTATCGTCATCGTTTCACGGCTCGCTGATCGGCCTGCGGAACGAACGATCGATTGATCGATCGATCGAGCGCGCATACGCGGGGTCAGATGGACTTAATAAGTCAAGACGGGGCGGCCGCTCAAGTCCCGATAAATCTCTCGGAATGGAGATCGATTAGCTAATGATATTAATTGGCTCGATGAATATCTCTTAGTAATTTCTAGCTTTTCGGTCGATTAAAGTTCGCTACTGTCTGTTTTCTCTATGCGTGTATAGAGAATATATAATAACTGCCTCAGTTATCTTTAGACATCTGTTTCTAAACGTTTATCCGATCGAAAAAAGAGATCCTTCTAATTTCGTAATGTGTAACATACATGAACGATCTGTATGTGGCTTGTACGATTCGTATAAAAAACTAAAACTATATAGATAAATTAAAACTATATAGTATTTATAGATATGCTGCATTAATATATTTTTTGCATTTTTATAAAGCAAATTATAAGTTTACATATTTGTAAAAAGCGTATGCTATGATCGACGCGAGGCTGTAGTGACATTGACTAGAATGACAAATGAACAAATACGATGACATTAAATGGCAACATGTACGGTAAGCTTCGGTTACTTTATAATGATATATGCAATGCGGCTTTAATTTATGTTAACGAGACAGTTAAATTACTCAACGAGACGGTTTTAATGACATTAACGGTATCCAAACGACTCTTCTCTCGTAGACTATAAATTTATTTTAATGTCCGATCAAACGCAAAGTTTGTCGACGTGGAATCACTGTATTTTGAGTCAGCATTGAAACGCACTCAATTTTAAAAAGAAAATTGAATTATTGCACAACAAAAAGCTCTAAAATATATTTTTTAAGATATACAGTCATATAAAAGAGATGCGTAGAAATCATTTTATAATGAGTAACTAACGCATAAAATAAAAAATTAATTAGTTAATACTATATTTTCCATAAAAAATATTATTTTAATTTAATTAAATTAATATTATTGTCAATATTATAATATAATACTAATGTATAATATTATTGGAAGCTAAGTACCCAAGCTGTTTGCAACGGTTTCTTACGACTTCTAAGGCTCGTTTCGTCGATATTCTCTTTCGTTTTTTTATTGATTGTCGGATATTGGTTCATGATGGCAGAATTCGGGAATGCCCTGAAAAGTGTCGCGCATTTATTTTCATCATTCCGCGAATGGTTCGTCGCGTCTTAAAATCGGGAGTTTGCCGTGCAAAGTGTCGCGCGTCCGTTTTTAGCATACCGAGGACGATTCGCGCGTGATCGTCATTAACTGTTTTTTTCGTGAGAAGATGCAGTGCACGAGTACAAGAAATCCTAGGGAAGGAGGATAATCTGATAGTCTGAGAGGAGGAGGAGGTCTAGGAGGCATCGGACGACAGCGGAGCAACCTTACGGTAATTTATTATTTGTATACATTTTCTCTTAATCATATACGCGTATCTATTCCTGTTTACTTGATTCGTTTATTTGAATAATTTAAACAAGAGATGTAGAGAAATTCCATTAAATACTTGTTTATTATTATATGCATTGAATATGAAATCCTTTTCGTACAATAATAATTGTTTGCGATATTAATTATTTTGAATTTTATTATAATTTAGATCTTATATTTATATATTACAGATCAACCTAGTCTATACGTAATCAACTCCGCTATTATACATCGATTGGTGAGTGACAACTTTTATTTTATAGTAGAAAACGTCAAATATATATATACATATATATACATTTTTCACAGCATAGATTGAATTTATTTTTATACTTGAAATTTGTATCACATTTTTATCAGAGTTTTTATCATATGTATAGTATCTTATTTTTTGTTTATATAACCAAAACTATTAAATAATTCGTATAATCTATCACAGTAAATAATTTTTAATGAAGCAACGTAATTTAATTTGCGATAATGAAGAAACGCGATATGCTTGTTTGAATGAAAACGCTAATTCTACGCCCTCAATGACGGCATATAAGCGTGGCCGTTGAAACCTTGTGAAAGAGGTCGGTCGAATTCGTCGTTCTTGAGAGCAGAAGGGATCCGTTCGAGCATGATTTGTGTCTCGAGGATGTCTTGAGATGAGCAAAACAAGTTCCTCGGGGCCGGAGGAGAGCGAGGTCGTTTTAAAAGGGTTGCCAACGTGGTAACGTAGGTGTGTGCCGGATCGTAACAAAAACGCTCGTGATGCCCGACAAATCTCTTCGGAGAAATTATCGAAAGTTTCGTTTCGGGTATAAATACAAAACAGGACTTTTGAGGAAGGCTGACAGCGGAGCATCGGATTTGATGTCGGTTGAGAGCTGAGATCGGAGCGTGTCGTTTACTAATTTTCGGACCCGAACGAATTGACGCGCAGCGACGCGACATGAATATTCATTTCTTTTTCTTGCCTCTCGACGACAGCTATTATAACCACTTAGGTCTATAATCTAAATGTTCCGATGTTCCGATATGCCCACCAACATCTTCGCTTCTACATTTAGAAAAAGAACCGCGAATATAATATATATACCTGTATATGAGAGATTATCTAGAAATTATATGTATACACATATCCGAAGATTTTTATTTCAATCATTTCTCGCTTTATTAATTTTATAGTTTTACTTTGCTAGATAGATTTTTGAATTATTATAATTTTTTTTTAACATAT